>NC_067398.1:342210837-342260837 GCF_016432865.1 Antechinus flavipes | reverse complement strand
CCGCGCGCGGGAACAAGCGGCAGGACACCCCGAGGGGGACCGGACGGGCCCCCTCACCCCTCAGGGAAACAGCGCAGCTCCCCGAGACCAGGAGCGCCCCCCCGGCCCCCTCCCCAAGCCGCCGGCTAGCGTCAGTCAGGAACCCCCGTGGAGAAGGGTTCCCCCTCTCCTCACACTACTAACCGCGGACTCACGGACCCCGGTGGCAAGTTAAGGCCGCTGATGGAGATGAATCCGGCATTGTTTCTGCAGGCGCCAGAGCTTCCATCTCCTCAGAGACCGTAACTGTTGGACACCGAAGTCCTTGGCCCAGCTAAATAGATATCAATCTAAGTCAGGGGCATTGCCATGCGCTTTGCCACCGTACCCTAAGATACCATGGGCTCTTGGCAATTAGGTGGTAGAGTGATGGGCCCAGAGTCAGAAAGTCCCGAGTTCAAATGTAGCCTCAGGTTCTTACCCATTGGGAAATTACTTAACCTCTGCCTGCCTCAGTGTCCTCCACTGTAAAATGAGAATAACAACAGTACTTAATTTCATGGGTTGTTGTGAGGAAAAAATGAGATATTAATTGTAAAGCACTTCACTCTGTACCTGGCACATAGTAGGCCTTGTAAAAATGCTATTATTACCATTATAATCTTTTCATCTCACTTGTAATTGAAACTGCTCCATGGGTTATTTCTCCCATTAGAAAGTAAGCTATTTGAGAGCAGGATCTGTCTTACTCTATTTGGTTATCTCCAGCACTTAGCTCAATGCTTTGCATATAGAAAACACTTAAAAAGTGCTTTTTCCCATTCATCATGAAGGTCTCTTTGTTCTGAGCTTAGGTGCTTCTCACAGGCTCTCTGCTCACCCGGTACTGTTTGTATCTGAATGAGGGCCTGAAAGCAGATCTACCTTGAATATCTAAGAGGCTGACACCCCATTCTCTATTCCCCACCCCAAACACAAACACCAGCCCCAAAAGAGAATCCTAATCACTACAGGTCCCTGCCCCGATCCCCTGGAGACTCCTCAGAGAAAAGCCTTCATTGGCTCTTTCAGACATGACTTCCAACCCTACAAACTCATAGGCAAAGAGAGAACTGAGAGATTATCTAGATTTTCTATCTCCCTAGGGTCCAGCAAAGGGGCCTGTGTCCGGTCAGCCTTTAATCAATGTTAATGGACTGAAGGACTAACAGAAGCTAAGCTAAAGGCAAGAAGCAGATGGAAGAAGAATAATGGGAAGACAAAGAACAGAAGAGGTAGCAGATGGGTAGACTTAGAGTAGAGGGAATAAGGACACATTCCATACTCTTTGATAATCATCCTGACCTGGGGCAGGTGTACAGCTTATCCTATATAAGGACATCCAACCAGATCCTGCTCCCTTTCTCTTAAGAGAGTGGAAAAGAGGAGGGGCAGGTCTCCTCTGTTTTCTATGGAAATAATGAGAGGCTAGGGCCAGATGTGGGGCCAGATGTGCTGAGCAGAAAGACAACTCCTCCCATTGTTACTGACCAGTCCATACTCCTCCCAAGTAGATAATTGTGGGGCAGGAGGCAGAGAGGGAGGGGCCTAAGTCTGTCCATTTTTTTAAAAGGATGCTATAGTCTAGTTCTTTCCCCCACCCTATCATTGCTGAGGGCCAGCTGGTTCCTCCACCTGCCCCTCAGAGGCAGCACAGAATTCCCTTCCCACAGATGGGACCTCGCCCTTCTCCTGAGATTCTCTGCAGCTGGGTACCATTGCTCCATTACAGCTGCCTGCCCGATGTCTGCTCCCTCTCTATAGGAACCAAGGGGATCCAGAACTTCTGGGATGTGAGGAATCTCCCGGTTCTCTCATTATAAACAAGATCTCTGGGTAGCTCTGAGGCTGGGTCCATCACCTGGACCCAGTTTGTGGGTCCTTGCCAAATCTTTCAGAATCTCTCCTTAATTCTGGCCTCTTTCCCTGCCTCCTGCTTTGAAGATATGGGCAATGACCTCATGCTACAGTGTGAGTAGAGAGAACAGCTAGATGTCCCAATGGATAAAACACCAGCCCTGGATTCAGGAGGACCTGAGTTCAAATTTGGTCTCAGACACCTAATACTAGCTGCGTGATCCTGGACAAGTCACTTTTTATCTCCCCCCCAAACAAACAAAAACAAAAAACAAAACAAAATCAGTTATGAGTAAAATGAAAGGGAAAGGGTATCTCATGGGGCCTCAGAGGCTATGGGAATGATGCGGGGGCTTTTGAGTTGAGCTTTGATAGAAACAGAGTTTCTAACTGGGGGGCTCACAGCTGGAGTCTGGTTGGCCCAGCCCTTCCACAGAGGAGAGTCCCTTATGTAAATAGGGTCTCCTCTACCCCTGCTGGAGGGATTGCTATGGGGGAGATGAAGAAGATGAAGACTCTTTCCATGCCCTACCCCCAAAAGCTTTTCAAAGAATTTTAAATGTATGTATGTGGGTGGGTCTGCCACCCAGGGTGGCCTCCATATGGCTGAAGTTGCAGTTTTGAGGGCCTCATGGGAGCCAGGAGTCTCCACCCCACAAGTGTCTGGGGTATTTTCCTAGTGCCCGCAGGGAGCTGGCAGATCTAAAATATAGAAGACTATCCATTTTCCTTTCTCAAATGCCTTCTCAAAGTCCTTTTCCTCCTCTTAAGATTTCCATATACTTCAGTCCCTCTCCACAAACTAAACTCCTTCCCATGAATGACTCCCTATTCCCAAACACAACAAGTTCTACATGTTCCACCTGGAATGCTCTTGCTTTATTCTTTCCCTAATTTATTTTTAATATTCTTTTTCTTTCTTTCTTTCACTTAGGCAACTGGGGTTAAGTGACTTGCCCAGGGTCATACTGCTAGGAAGTTAAGAACTCAAGTCCTTCTGACTTCAAGGTGGTGCTCTATGCACTGTGCCATCAAGCTGCCCCTCCCTAATTTTTATAAGTCCTTCAAGACCCAATTCAAATGCTAGTCTATATGAAGCTTTCCCTGTTTCCACAAGTGAGAAGTGACCTCTCCTAGTTTTGACCCTACCAGAGCACTTTATTTGGGGGTCCTATGCGTCTATCACAGACTGTCAGTATTCTAGTTAAATGCACTATTCCAGCTAAGGCAATAAACTTCTCAAAGTCAGAAACTATATCTTGATCCTTTATGATTCACTTCTAGTCCAACTGACCTTCCTTAGAGGCATCCTCTCCACTGAGATAGGGAAAGATGTTACCCCTCTAACATTGATTCTGAAATCTGTCCTTTCCTTCTTCCTGTAAAAGGGAAGGAGTCCAAGCAGAAAAGTCATTTTCTGCTTCTGTGGTCATAAGAGCCTTGAAAACTGTAGCCCCTTTGTCCTTTTGCTTTCCTCACTGTTATTTTATTGTCTATTCCCCTTTACAGTAAATAAATTAATGGCTGCTAACCAGGGGTGTGCTGGTAAATGTTTAACAACCAGCTTTCCAGGGGGAAAATGTATACAGGACAAACAAGTTTAATCTGCTTTTAACTTTTTCTCCGTTACTTTTAAAAGTCTAGATAATTAACAAAACAAGTTCTGAATTGTACGGTGTTACTGATTACCAAGATGTAAATGATCACATTGAAAATTTAACTATCAGCTCTCATAAAGTACAGATTAACCTGAGTCCATCATACTAACTGCCACTAACCCTTAATGTGTAATCAATGCTAGCATTGTGGTTGGAGGCTGGGAAAAACTGGCCAGTCTGAGAAAATTGAGAAACATATGCAGTCACTAGTGTGAACAGTAAAGTAATGATTTCTCCCTGGGAAGATTGCAAACCTTTTAAGTCACATTGCAATCTTATTAAATGGCCAGCTGGAAAAAGTTGGTTTATGGGAGAGAGTGTAAACAGAGAGAGATTAATAACCTGGAGTGAATAAAAATACCCTAGACTAGAAAGGTCAAACACACAGGCTGAGGGCCCTCTTAAGTGCAGACAGGAACCAGATTAAAATGGAGTTGGAAAATATTTAGCAAAGTAAAAGAATGCAATAGAACACAAATATTGTTAATATGTAGTTTTCTAAGTCAATATACTACTCGGAGAGATCCATCTGTATGTTTTAGTGCCTTTTCCTTTCTATTTGGATTTGAAAACCCTGGGAAAAAAGCAGAAGAAAAATGTATGGGCACCTCGTGAATCCCTTTGAGATTAATTTGTCAATATACAGGTTGTTGTTCCATAACACCCTGTCTTTCAGCAGTTTGCCAGTGGGTTAAGATATTGCAGAGTTAAGGGATTCTCCTGAGCCCCCTTTCTCATTACCTTTCTTACTTATATCGTTGCACTGGTATCTCTTTACATGTGTAGCTTTTTACAAGTAGAGCATAAATACTCATATATATACATATATATATATTTACTTATCTCTGTATACCTTTGTACAGGTTGTTTCTTCTGATAGAATGTAAACTTATGTTCAAGCAGTATTTAGTTTTTATGTTTGTATCTCAATGCCTAGAACAGTTCCTTACATTTAGTAAATTCTTATCAAATTATGAAACCTCAGTCTAAACCTTTTCCACTTTCTCTGGTCATGCTACTTCTCTGTTCAAGAAGTTTCGGTACCTCACTATTCCCTCTAAGGTAAAATAGAAATTCCTTTGTATGGCATTTAAATAAGACCTTTTATAATCTTGGACTGGAAACTGAGTGGATGTCCATCAGTTGGAGAATGACTGAATGAGTTGTGGTATATGAATGTTATGGAATATTATTGCTCTGTAAGAAGTGAGCAGCAGGATGATTTCAGAGAGGATTGGAGAGAGTTACATGAACTGATGCTGAGTGAAATGAGCAGAACCATGGGATCATTGTATATGGCAACAACAAGACTATATGATGATCAATTCTGGTGGATGTGGCTCTCTTCAACAGCAAGGTGATTCAGGCCACTTCCAATGAACTTGTGATGGAGAGAGCTGTGGAAATTGAATGTGGATCACAACATTTTTCACTCTTTTTCTTGTTGTTTTCTTGATCTTTATTTTCTTCCTCATTTTTTTTTCCTTTTTGATCTGACTTTTCTTGTGCAACATGATAACTGTGGAAATATGTATAGAAGAATTACATGTTTGACATATATTGGATTGCTTGCTGTCTAAGGGAGGAGGTAGGAGAGAAGGGAGGGAGAAAAAAATTTGGAACACAAGGTTTTGCAAGGATGAATGTTGAAAACTTTCTATGCATATATTTTAAAGATAAAAAGCTTTTTAAAATATAATTTGGAGCTAATCTACCTTTCCAGACATTTCCTATCACTTCCCCTCACATGCTACATATAGTTTAGTTATAGTTAAAATGACCAATTGCTATGCCCAGTATTCAAAACTCTGCTGATTCTGGAATTTATTCTCCATGCTCTTCCTCCTCATGTTCTCTTGGAACCCCATTGATTTTATTCATATTTTTATTTGGCTTTATGTATATTTTTGTTTCTGCTCCTCCCCCTCTCTTGGTAGAATGTAAACTTCTAGAGGACAGCTTTGTCTTTTTATCTTCATCTCCTAATTGGTACATAGAAAGATGAATATGTGATGAGGGTCACCAGTAGTTTTCATTTTAACCCCATTTATATTTGAATAATTGAATTATTTAATATTTAATTAATTGAATATTCAATTGAATTGAACCAATATTGAATGTTGGTTATTTAATAATAAATATGATTATTGAAATCTATATATAAACAAAATAAATAAAAATGTTATATCTATGAAACATAAATAGGAAGTATAAATTATATATGAAATATAAATATATTGAATAATAAATGGTTATTGAATTGAACTGAATGGAATTTTCCAGAGGAGGAAACTGAGGTCCAGAATGGGAAAATGATTTTCCTAAGGAAGTACAAGTGAGATAGTGATAGAGTTCTAATTCTTATCTCCTGTTCTATATTTAATATGCATTTCAACCTACTAGTTTTGTCATTTCTGTATCTCCCTTAACTCTGAGAAAAGCCCTGCACTCAATAGGCATTATCATTTGTCAGATGAAGGGTTTAATTTAGTCAGATCTCAAAGGGGAAACATTCTCAGATTTAAAAAAAATCATCCTCCACTGATGACTTTTCTTTTGAGTATTGTGAGATTTAGAGCTGAAAGGAACCTTAAAAATAATCTAATCCAATTTCTTCATTTTATGGGGGAGATAAAGTCTCTAAGAAGTTAAATGATTTGTTAGAATTAATTATTAATCATTTATTAAGCATCTATTAAGTGCCAGGTATCATACTAAGAGTGAAGGACTAAAATAAAATGCCACAGAACTTGCCTTCAAGGGACTTATATTCTACTGGGGGAAGGAAGCATGTGAATAAATAATATATTTCAGAGAGGTCTGAAGAGACTTACATGAACTGATACTAAGTGAAATGAGCAGAACCAGGAGATATAATATAATAAGAAATATAATAAAAATAATATTCAAAACAAATACTTGGTAAATGGGGGAAGAGAAAGTAATATCAGCTAGACTTCATATAGAAGGCATTGTTTGAGCAGAATTTTGGTGGAAAGGAGGGATTTAAAGAGTTGGGACTACAGTCAAGGTCCATTACAAGCATGGAAGACTGCTAAAAAGTAGCTAAAGTAGGACAATAAATAGCAGAGCAAGTCTTCTGACTCCAAATCCAGCTTTTCCATCCAATCCAAGGTCTTTTCCAGCTTGACTTCCTGGGCACCAGTAAGTAGACACGCTATGTCCATTTTTAGCATTGGGCAGAGCCAATTCAGGAATTCCAGCACTTGGGGAAAATTCCATTCCAACAGGGGTATGCATCTGAGGTATGTTCATGCTTGAGGTAGACTGAAGCCGGGGGTCATGGGAGTTGAAGGAGCCAAGGAACGGTGTTCAAAGAGGTCCAGGTTTGGAATAGAGAAAAAGGGGGTGAACCTGATATTGTGCTTCCTGCAGAGAAAGGATAATGACCCGAAGGTTCAAAAATGAGAATAGTAGGATCTCTGGGAGGAATTGAGTGAAGAGCGATGGGGGCTTGGAGAAGGTCTAAAAGTGACAGTGGGAACAACTTCTCCTGGCCCTGGGTGATGGAATTGTGAGAGGAGGAGCAGACATCCCTGGAGAGGGGCTAAAAACTGTGATACTTTCAGGAGAAGGCTAGGTTCCAGGGAGAACCAAAGAAAGTGGAAAAAATGCGAGAAGAAGAGATGTAGATGAAAAGGAGATTGCTCAATTTAGAGCAAATAGGAGAGACCCAGCAGGTTTGATGGAAAAAGAGGGTGGAGGATAATCAGACTCGGAGAGGGATGAGGCTGTGTCTATTGGGCCCTGGTATGTGCTGACTTCATAGATGCTTCCCCCGCATGTTCCCCTGGTCGATCTTGTGCATTGTGCATGGTGTGGGTCTCCAAGCCAAGTGTGTGATGGGGCACTACACCCCTACCCACCATAGCTGGCTTTGGTTTTTTCTAATTTTGCCTTTATTTGTCTTCCAGACCCAATAACCTTCCGTCTACCTTCTCAGGAAGCCTCTTCGCCATGACCACCATTCCTGTTCCTGTCGCTCACTCATCTCCTACCCTTCCCTCTTCCCTCCTTTCCAGGTTGCTTTTGGTCTCATGTTGCTGTCCCCCAATGGAGGGTGGCTCTTGGAAGCCAAATGGGGGTGGGGGGAATGAGTCAGATTTGTTACGCCCTTTCCCCTCCTGGATGGAAACTTAGCCCTGACCACAAATGCAGAGCCTGCAAAGAGCATTTCTTAACATGCTGAGGACAGATGTGGCGGGCCTGCTGGGGAAATGCAGTCCAAACTGAATGGGGGTGGGGGCCCAGAAGGCTAAGGTTAGGACAGGAAAAGGTTTACAGATTTGTCAGTCTTTAATTAAAAGTAGTTAAAGTGATTTCCCAGCTGCCTGGTGGATTTGCCATCTTGCAACGTTTCAGAAAGAAAAAAAAAGCGTTGATTCAATTATCCCTTTCCTGTTTAGTCATAGATCATAGTATGTCAGAGCCGGAAGGGGCCTTTGAGATCACCTAACCAACACCTTCATTTTACAGATGGGAAAACTGAGGGCCCTAGAGAGCTTTATCCCAAGTAACAAGGTGAGTTAGTGACAGAGCCGAGATTAGAACTAAGGTCACTCCACTCCCAAACTGGGCGGCTTTCCATGGCACCATGTTATCTGCCTTCATTCTCACCTTCTTTCTTCTCCCATTTCCTTCTCCTCCAACTGAACATTATCAAAGAAAGGAGGGAAATTTTTTTTTAAGTCTTGGATTCCCTCTGACAACACTTCATGCCCATGAAGACAAGAAATCACCCATCTCTTGTTTATGGCTTGTAGCAAGGACTGGATCACAGCCCTTATTATGAAGAGAAAAACTTTTCTGACCCCCAGCTCCTTTTCTTCCTTTCTCTCCAGCTTTGGTCACCCAACTTCTTCAAGACATAGAATTCTTGGGCTAGAAGAAATCCTTGAAATCATCCACCCTAACCCCTTTATTTTATGGCTGGGGAACTGAAGCTCCGAAGGCAAGTGACTTGCAGTCAAACAGAAAGTTAATGGCTAAACCATGAGGAAAATTTAGATCTCTTATGACCTTCCCCAACTGGTACTCTTTCCACTACTTTGACTAAGAGAACATTTTTGGATTAGATAAATTTCAGTTTCTTTTCATTGGAGAGGGCCCAATTCTTACATAGGACATATATATCTATTCAGCTAAATAATATTTCCATTTCATTAAGTATATCTTTTTTTTTTAACCCCTGTTCTCTAGAACTGGAAACATTGTCTAAATATAGAAGAAACTGGGGTCAAGAATGATGAAAACTCTCATGATGGCTATCTCAATAAGAAAAGAACCTGCTTGCCTTATACCCCTGAGATTCAGAATTAAGATCCCAGGATCTGAACTTAGTTTGCCCCGACCACTTGATATTGGATCATACCTCTCCAAATCTCTAAGAAGCAGCTTTTAATTATTAGTCCAGGAGTTCTGAAGCACATGGCAGTAGCTTGTCTCCAACTATTCAGAGATTACCCTAACTCCTGATTAGTGGGGAAAAGGGACTAAGATTTCCTTTGTTGACTCTACTTTCTCTTCCCTAACATGATGGTATCTAGCTCTAGTTGAGAGGATATTTTACAAAAAAAACACAAATTCAATAAATATTTATTAAGTACTTTTAATATGCAGAACACTCTTCTGATTAATTCCAGAGATCACAAAGTTTAGCTAAGACATGTTCTCTACTCTCAAAGATTTTATAGAATAACTCATAAACACAGACAACTTTAATACAAGTTATTACAAGATAAATGCATTAATTAAAAAGTCACAAAACAATAATGCTGTGTAGAGCCTTAAGGATTTTGAGATGGCAGACTGTGCTATCAGTGCCAATTTTAGGGATCATGTTTCCTTTACAAACCTTATGGTCCTCTCTTGGCCCTGGATGGTCAGCCTGCAGGATTCTACACCTCCCTTGGTCCCACCTTTCTGCGTGACTACATCCAGATTTGATATATATCCACCCCACCTTTCTCTGGGCAGTTGCAAAGGGTTTGGAAAGGAGACATGGCACAGGAAATGGAGCAAGACTCACTGGGAAGTGAACTACCTCCTCTCTAGGAGCAACGATACCTGACCAAGATCAAGACAAACTGTCCTTGGCAAAACCTTCTGACTGAATTTAACCCAGGTGCCATAATTCCTAACCACAGCTCTGGGTGCTGTGTGGGGTTACGGTCAAGGAGAGGGCACTTCTACAAGGGATGGCATTTAAGTTGGGCTGTAAAGGATGGATGAGAAAGCAATGGGGGCATTCCGGAACCTGAGAATCTCATGACTTGACTGTTAGTTCTTCCTCATTTGGACATGACTGAATGGCTGGAGAAAACCAGAGGCAGCAGATTCCGGGTGGCCCTGCTACCCCGGGGACCAGGAAGGCCTGAGTGCTGACCGGGGGCTTCTGTGAAGCATGACCACAGAAAGTCAGCCTTCAAGGAAACCCAGTGTCCTGGGACGGGCTGAGGTTGGGGAGGCAGAGTCTTCCTCCAAGGGCCCAGATTCCATGGATGAAAGCAAAAAGGCAGAGATGTGGGGTGTGTGGTATGTTCTGTGGGGAATAAAAAGTCTTGGGCCAGAAGCCGGAGGGGGAAGGAGGTGGGCAGAGCTCTGCTTGCAACTTAGCTGAAACTAGGCTCTAGTATTCTCTTCAGTTCCACCCTAGGTGAAGAGCGATGGTTTCATCAAGAAATGTGTTTGGGAGACACAGAGTCTTTCCTCCACTGCCATTTTCCCCTCCTCCCCCCAAAAAACCAAACACGAAAACAACATCCACACACAACTCCAGAACTGTTAAATGTCTGAGTTTGTTGGCAGAGACAAAATAGTAAACTGTGTTAAAAATCTCAAACACCTCCTGGGATCCTCAGGCATACCTGTGGCTATTTAACAAGATAGCCACAGAGACATAAGACACAAAGAGAGATTCTTGCAGGGAAACAAGCACAGGCACCAAGAAAAAAAAATGATGGAGGGGAGGAGAGAAAAAGAGACAGACAGACACAGAGAGACAGAGATAATCAGAAAGACACAGACTGAGAGAGAAAAAAAGAGAGAGACAGAGAGACAGAGAGAGAGGGAGGGAGACAGAGACAGACACAGAGAAAGAGAGAGAAAAAGAAAGATGAGGAGGAAGGGAGAGAAAGAGAGAGAGAGAGAAGGAGGGAGGGAGAAAAAAGAGGGAGGGAAAGAGAGAGAGAGAAGGAGGGAGGGAGAAAAAAGAGGGAGGGCGAGAGAGGAAGAGAGAAGAGGAGGAAAAGGAGGGGGAAGAAGGGAAGAAGAAGGAAAGAAGAAGAAAAAAAGAAGGGGGAGAAGGAAGACAAAGACAAGGAAGAGAAGGAGAAGAAAGAGAGAGAGATGCTTGCTAAACAGAGACACAGAGTAAGAAACACAGGGGACAGACAGGTAGACAGACAGGAGGGCCCCCTGAAGGACAGGACTCCCTGAGAGAAGAGCCCTCAGAGGCAATCTGAGATCTGGTGACAGGAGGTCATGTCAATGCTGCCCTCCCTTTCCCAATCTCTCTTCGAAAGTGACATTATTACTCTCTCCTGGAAGAGATTTGGTGTGTCCTGGCCCCCAGAGAGAAGGCTGATGCTTCTTGACTATTCAAGAGGGATGGTGAGTGTGGGCCTTTTAATTCTAGTTTTGGACCATTTTATTTGAAAGAAAACCAAACCAAATTAGCTTCATTAGGGATGCTAATATGTTCTGCAGCTTAATTTCAAAAGCAAGCTGTTTCAGTCTCCAAGGCCTGGGCCCTCTCATTGCCCAGACAAACCTGGCATTATTTCTGGCTGACAGAGCTCTGATTGCCTCGGTTGCTGCATGCATCCCAGATGTGGCAGCTCACGCAGTTGGCCAGCCCATTGGATGGGTAGGGTGTGGTCCTGTCTGGGCCTGGAAATGGGGGTGGGGGAGGGAGGAGTCCCCAGACTCTGTCAGTGGTTAAATAAATCTAGTTATTTATTTTTATCAGAGTAATACAGTACAAAATGTAGCAAGCAAAGCAAATCATTTAGATTATGCGCTATCAATTTCCATTAGTCAAGAGGAGTTTGGTTTTTTGTGTTTTTTTAGTAGCATATCGTGGTACATTTCTCATTTCATTGATTTCCTTGGTGGGGGATCTCCCTCCATTAACACGGAACAGATTGTAGCTCCTCTGATTAGAATGATCTTTGGGGGATGCAGAGAAAAGTGAGCAGAATCAAAAGAACACTTTATACAGTTTATACAGGGACAACTGCATTGTTAGAGATAAAACAACTTTGGAAAGCTAAGAACGCTGATCAAAACAATGACCAACCATGGTTCCAGAAGACTCATGATGAAACCATGTAACCAACAGAGAAAGGCAATGGATTTGAGATGTAGATGGGAACTTAGTTTTTTGCATATAGCCAATGTGGGAATTTGCTTTGCTTGAATATGCACACGTGATAGGGATTTTATTTTTAGTTTTGTCTTATTTTTTCCCCAATGAGGTGTTGGAAGAAATGATGAAAAATAGATTTTTATTCATTGAAAAAAAATTAAACAAGGGAGTTAAATGGCTTTTAGCTCCAACATTCTACGATTCTAGGTTTATAATGGGAAAAGAAAGGAATAAACATTTATTAATGCTTGTTACATCAGGCACTGTGCAAAGCACTTTTTTACAAATATTATCTGATCTGGTCTTTCAACAATCCTGAGAGGTAGGTGCTGTTTTTGTCTCCATTTTATTGTTGAGCAAATTGAAGCAAACAACTTACCCAGTTTTGGAACCAAAAAGACCTGAGTTTGAATTCCACCTTAGGATCTTGGGGAAGTTAGTTAATTCATCTCACTGTGGTAGAAGACTGTCCCATTCCTGAAGAAGTTTCCCTGACCCTGATGCAGCCCCTCATCTAGAGGGGCACTTGTTCAGTCACTGCCTCTCAAACTTGACGGGTACCCAAGATCACATGAGTGACTATCCCCTTATGTTGTTGTCCATCCTTCCTTCCTGAAGAGTATCAATGACATCAGAGGACGATGTCTTGACTTTCAAGTGAACTGGATTTAAGAGAAGCAGGGTTGTCCAAAGTCATCAGCTTCCCTATCTCTTCCAGAGCCATCGGATCAGAGTCCTGCCATCCAATGGTAAGACATAGGTCAAGACAACTGGGGATGACGCCCAGTTAATATCCTCATGACTGACCAGATGTGTTTCCAGATGGAAGCAAGGGAATCAGGATCTTTCGTATTTTCAGGGCTTTCCCCCACCCAACAACTCATGTGATCCATGAGGCCATCTCAATAGTATTTTATTTTTCCAATTACATGTAAAGATAGTTTTCAACATTCATTTTTGTTAAGACTTTGTTCCAATTTTTTTTTCTTCTTCTCTCCTCTCCCTTCCCCTCTGCAAGACAGCAAGTAATCTGATACAGGTTATACGTGTACAAACATATTTCTATATTTGTCACGTTGTGAAAGAGAAATCAGATCAAAAGGGAAAAACCACAAGAAAGAAAAAGCAAACAAAAAAAGGTGAAAATAAGGGGCTTCGATCCTCATTCAGTCTCCAGAGCGTGTCTCTGGATGTGGATGGTATTTTCCATCCCAAATCTATTGGAATTGCATGAGATCATCCCTCATCCCAAACTGCCAAGGCTAAACCAAGACTAAGGTGGGGCTCTAAAGCCAATGAATACCCCCTTGGTTCAAATTTAGTGTTGGGACAAAATGAGGCAGTTATGGATGACTGAACTCATTTAGTGAAGGAGAAGGTTTACTTTGTTCTAACAAAGCAAGGCTATGCAACAAGAATATAATAGCTTCTCTGGACACAGTCTCCTTTGCTTCCATCTGGAAGCACATCTGTTGAGTCATCAGACTATAGAGACCCCAATGATCTTGGGTACCCACCATGTCTGAGAAGCAGTGACGGCATGAGGTGGGGAAGATGCATCAGAAAAACTAAAACCATTACTATTCCAGGTTCTGGTAAACTGCCTCTGAAAATTGTTGGTCCTACCACACAGTTTTCTTATATGTAAAATGAGGATTGCTTTAGGAATTGAATGAGTTAATTAATATATGCAAAGTGCTTACAAACCTCAAAGTGCTGCTTAAATGTTATTATTATTATTAATTATGCTAGCTATACAAAGTACTACATAAAGGTTAGTTGTCATCATCATCATTATTATACTAGCTTTGAGACTTTGGATAAGTTCCTTATTTTCCCACTATCCCAAGAAACTCTCTCTGCCTCTGACCCAGAGAAATTACAGATCTTTATTAATAGAAGAAGCTACCTACATACATGAAAGAAAAAAATTTATAATATTTTATTCTTTATCACACATGTCTGAGTTGTTATAGAGAATAGCAGGCTCCTCTTTTTGGCTGGACTGTCCAAGACTCCCACATGAGGCCCATGATACCCCATTCCTGGAGTAAACAAGGAAAGGAACAAAGTTCAAACCAGGCTATGGAGAGAAGGGTAATGGCAAATTTGGCACAAATACAATCCCAAACTCCCAGGGACCAGGCTTGGTTCATTAATTTATATTTAGATTTCCAGTATCAAAAGGAACAAGGGAAATCATTTTGAAATCCCTAAAGTATTCATTAAGACTTCAAAAATTTATATATGCAAAGGGGCAATAATCAGGATCATGTCACTGATCAATTGGAGGAGGTTACAGAACATACCTGAGTTTTTGTTTGGGGTCAAGAAAGAATCCTCCCCTAGAAGTCTATACTTTAGTGGTACTTGATTGAGAGGACAGAATCAACTTTTTATTGGGCTTCAGAGACAGGTACTACTTGAATATGATTAGCTGGTTGGACTCAAGAGAATGAAGAGCAAATGGCGGCTGTTTGGCCTTTTTTGACTTCTATTTCCCTCTCCCCCCCCCCCTTAGGGAAAATTAGAGTACAATCTAGAGTACACTATAGGTGATCTGCGTTCCATTGGTAGGAAAACCTGTGATTGCTTTGGGGCAGGAGCACATGAGTTCCATATACCAGTTCATAACTTCCTTTTCTTGTTTCTTGTATTTCTTTATTTTTTAATTTAATATTTTATTTTCTCCCATTACATGAAAAACAATTTTTAACATTTGTTTTTAAAAGTTTGTTACAGATTTTTCCTTCCTCCCTCTATCCTCATCCCCATTGAAAAAGCACATGTGAAATTATGTAAAACATTTCCATAAAAATCATGTTGCGAAAGAAAACAAAAATTTCTCCTCCCCTCCACAAAAAAAAAAGCCCTCAAGAAGAATTAAGTAAGGAAAAAAAAGTATGCTTCAATCTGTATTCAGAGACAATCAGCTCTTTCTCTGGGTGTGGATAACATTTTTCATCGTAAGTCCTTCAGAGGAGTCTTGAGGATCATTGTATTGCTGAGAAAAGCAGTCCTTTCCAGATGGTCATCCCACAACATTGCTATTATTTTGTAGACAGTACATTTCACTTTGCATGAATTCATGGGGGACTTTCCAGGTTTTCCTAAGAGCATGCTGGTCATCATTTCTTATAGAACAATAGTATTCCATCATAATCATATGTCACAATTTATTCAGCCATTCCCCAGTTGATGGGCACCTCTCAATTTCTAATTCTTTTTCCTGAAAAAAGAGGTGCTATAAATATTTTTGTACATAATATAGGTTCTTTTCCTTTTTAAAAAAATCTCTTTTGGGATATACACCTAGTAGTAGTATTGTTAGGTCAAAGAATAAGCATGATTTCATAGCCCTTTGGACATAGTTCCAAATTTCTCTACAGAATGGTTGAATCAGTTCACAATTCCACCAACAATGCACTAATGTCTCATTTTCCCCACATTGTCTCCAATATTTATCATTTTCCTTTTCTGGCCCATTAGCCAATCTAATACATACAAGGTCATAGCTCAGAATTGTTTTAATTTGCATGTCTCCAATCAATAATAAGAATGTTTTTTTTTCATATGGCTATAAATAACTTGATTGATTCCTCTGAAAACTGTCAATATAATTTAATCATTTATCAATTGGGGAATGACTCTTTTATATATATGAATTTGACTCAGTTCTCTCTATATTTGAGAAATGAAGTCTTCATCAGAGAAACTTGCTTCAAAAATCTTTTCACAATTACTATTGCTAACTGTATTTCCCCATTTAATTTATTTCTCTCTCTCCTTTTACCCTGTCTCTTCTCAAAAGTGTTTTGTTTTGACCAGCCCTCCCTTCTACTCCCCTCCCTCTTCTGTATTCCCTTTCCCTCCTACTTTCCTGAAATGTTAGATAGATTTCTATACCTGTATTGAACATGTATGTTATTAACATGTATGGGACTATCTGCCATCCAGGGGAGGGAGTAGGGGGAAGGAGGGGAAAAGTTGGAACAGAAGGTTTTACAAGGGTCAATGTTGAAAAATTGCTCATGCATATGTTTTGTAAATAAAAAGATATAATAAAAAGAGAGAGAGAATGTAGAGAAAGAAATTTTTTAAAAAAGAACATGTATGTTATTTCTTCTTTCCATAGCTTTCCAAGCACAGATTGAGACTGGATAGCTGAGTTACTACAAAAGCATGCAGCTGCAAGCTGCCCTGAGATTATCCATATATCCCAAGAGGAGATACATATATATATATATATGTGGTGAACTTTCCCCTCCCAAGAGATGGCAGCAGCCAAGCTATTGACAGAGTTTCTGCAGAAGCTCACGACAGAAGCAGGCAAATATTTTCTTACTTATGCCAATGTTTCTAAATAGCGTTCTTCTTGGAGAAAGAGGAAGTTGATTCAAGGGCTCCAGTGGCCGAAGGAGCAGTAAAGACGAACTGTGACTTGAAGAATCAAGGGACCTGGACCTTGCCAGGATTGCAGTGAGTGATTCAGATAAGGCAGGTCTCCTGAAAAATGGCATTGCGTGTTCAAAAGCCCTAAAGTATGACTGCCTTCTGAGGGATGTATATGGAGGGGGAGAGGAGAGACAGGTCATAGGCTTTTAAAATACTTTTTCTGTTTATGTTTTCTTATAAGTCCTTTATATTTTTTATATTTCCTGGGGGCTGAAAATAAAGTCAGTCTTATACCAGATTTATATTTATTACTTTGAATGCTTGTATGGGAGTTGGGAAGTCACTTATGCTCAAATATGAGGCAAGTTAGACAATTATATCTAAGTTGTTTGCCTCAGTTTCCTCATCTGTAAAATGGGCTGAAGAAGGAAATGGCAACCTGCTCCATTATCTCTGCCAAGAAAATCCCATCCGAGGTCACATGGAGACATACTCTACTGAAACCAGTCAATAACAACAACAACAAATTCTTATAGTCCTCGAGGCAATGGCAATGCAAGCTGATGATTTCAGACATCACTGACCAAACTGAACATTTGAATGCTGTACACAAGAAGAGTTGTGATAAGAATTGAGTAATAATTACAATAATAGATAATAACGACATTTATATAGTGCCTACTCTAGACACTGTAGTAAAGTTTTACAATTGTCATTTCATCTGATCCTTATCACAATCCTGGGAAGTAAGTGCTATTGTTAGCTCTGTTTGATAGAAGAGGAAATTGTGGCAAACAAAGGTAAAGTGTGTCTGAGGCTGAATTTGAACTCAGGTCTTCCTGAGCTCTAACCATTGAACCACTTAGACTATTCCTCAAACCCTTTTAGTTTATTTACCCAGGACCTGCCATGCAGGATTTATCATACATATCAAACATGGTACCCAATCAAGGCCCATGTACAGAAGATGGAAGGAAAAACCGGTGACCACATGGACAAAACGGCATGGTGGGACCCTGTAAGGACAGGATGGAGACCACTAAAGCTCAGAATAATCTGAGGCTGGTAAGAAAGGTCTAGGACAACAAGAAAGGGCTATTGTTTTTGTAGCTATAATGAGGGAAAAAGAAGGATCAAAGACAAGGCTGTGCTACAGTTTGAGGGTATGTGGTGCATTGCAAAACAGAACTACTTACTTCTTATTTTTATTATATTTCCTTTTCCAAGGAGAATACTCTTTGGATAGTAAAGAACAAAAATAGGAAATAGGGAGTTGATAGGTCAGTAGATTGTAAAAGGACCCCTTGACGTCCTTGATGAATTCAGGTGATCCAGTGAACTATATCCCAAGGCTCTGGGGAAAATACTGCATGTAATTGCAAAGCCATGATTAGTGATCTTTTGGAATATCATGGAGAAGGGAAGAATTGACGCATGGCTGGAAAAAGGTGATGCTCCTTTTTAAAAAAATGTGAGAAAATGGAATTTTCAAGCTACAGGCCAAGAAGCTTCATGTTGATTTCTGGCAAAATTCTATAATGCATTATTAAAAGGATGGTTAATGAACATCTCAGAAAGGAAGTGGTGATCACAAAGGGCCAGTATGGCTGCATCAAGAAACAGGTCATGCCAGACTAACCTCATTTCCTTTATTGACAGGATTGCTAACCTTCTAGATCATGGGAGTGCTATGGATATCGTTTCCCTAGATTTTAGTCAAACATTTGACAAAGTCCATTGTGTTATTTTTTTTGCAAGTAAATTAGAGAGCTTCAGACTTCATGAGAGCACAGGATTATTTGAAGAGTAGGCATTAATGATTTTTTTGTTTTGTTTTGAAGACAATGTTTAGTGGAAAGTCATAAGGATCTGGGGTTGACCCTGTATTATTTAACCTTTTTAATCAGTGATTTTGAAATCTCATGATTATCAAACTTAAAATCAACATAAAGCTAAGAGGGATGGTTCATATGTTGAATGGTAGAGTCAAATTTTTTTTAAAAAGTCTTCACATAATAATGGTTTTACTAGAATCCAAGAGAATGTATTAGGATGTCTTACAATTGGGTTAAAAATCAGCTTCACAAGTACAAGATGGAGGTGAATAGTTAGACAGCTATTTGTCTGAAAATGATCTGAAAATTGGACTGCACACTAAACAGGACTCAATAGGGTAATAAATACAGCATCAAAAAAAGTGATATGATCTTAGTCTTTATAAGGAGAGACATAGTGTCTAGGACTATGTCCTGGTCAGACTACATCTGGAACATCACATTAAGAAAGTCATTGATTAGCTAGGGAGTATCAAAAATGGCAGCTTTTGCTATTGTTTGGTTGAGTCATTTTTCAACTGTATCCAACTCTTTATGACTCCATTTGGGGTTTTCTTAACACAGACACTGTCATGGTTTGCCATTTCCTTCTCCAGCTCATTTTACAGATGAGGAAACTGAGGTAAACAGAATTAATTGACTTGCTCAGGGTCACATAATTAGTGAGTGTCTGAGGCTGGGTTTGAACTCATGAAGAAGAGTTTTCCTGACTCCAAGCCAGGCACTCTATCTACTGTGCCATCTAGCTGCCCATGAACTAACCTCATCAGACCACAACTAATGCACCACATTGAATTAGGGAGGGAGGTGGGCAGCCAGTATGTGTTAAATCCATGTCCTACAAGAATGGTTTGATGGAACCTGGGCAAGTTTAGTCTGGAGAAGAGAAGTTTTGGGGGGAGCATAACAGCGGCTTTAAGTACTGGAAAAATCATCATGTGGAAGAGAGATGAAACCAGAGGACAGAAAGAGAAATGTTTAAAAGTTTTAAGGAGATGAATTTAGACTTGATGTCAGGAAAGACTTTAGAAATGGGCTGCCTTGGGAGCTGGTAGATTTTATATCACTGGAGATTTTCAAGCAAAATCAGAATGACTACTTTGGAAGTATGTTGTAGAATAGATTCTTGTCCAGCTCTGTCCTAAATGGCCTCTGAAATCTTTTCTGCCCTGAGATTCTGTGCAGAATAATAAAAGTAAAATAATCAGACATTACATTATAAGTGCAGCAGTAACAATCAATTCTAGACATTACACAGAAAATAAATCTGTAATCACTCTGGCTTTTAAATGCCAGTTTAGGACTTATATTGCCCAAATCCAGCCTTCCACAACACTTGCCAGACAATCTTCAATCTGCCCCCACTTTTCAGCTCTCCTTTACTTGTCTTCCTGCATTAGCATACAAACTCTCTGAGGCAGAGATTGCCTGGTTTGCTTATATTTGTATCCCCGGCTCTTAGCACAGTGTAAACTTTAGCACAGAGTAAAACTTTTAAAAATGTGCTCTCCCTCTCCTTCTCCTACTCCCTGTCCCTCTCCCTGTCTTTCTCCCTCTCCCTCTCTCTCTTCTCTTCCTCCTCCTTCTCCTCCTCCTCCTCCTTCTTCTCCTCCTCCTTCTCCTCCTTCTCCTCCTCCTTCTTCTCCTCCTCCTCTCCTCCTTCTCCTCCTCCTCTTCTTCTTTTTCTTCTTCTTCCTTTTCTTCTTCTTCTTCCTTCTCCTTCTCCTCCTCCTCCTCCTCCTCCTTCTTCTTCTCCTTCTTCTTCCTTCTCCTCCTCCTCCTCCTCCTCCTCCTCCTTCTCCTTCTTCTTCTCCTTCTTCCTTCTCCTTCTTCTTCTTCTTCCTTCTCCTTCTTTTTTCTCCTCCTCCTTCTTCTTCTTCTTCTTCTTCTTCCATCTCCTCCTCTTCCTCCTCCTTGTCCTTCTTCTTCTTCTCTTCTTCCTCCTCCTCTTCTTCTTTTTCTTCTTCTTCTTTTCTTCTTCTTCTTCCTTCTCCTTCTCCTCCTCCTCCTCCTCCTCCTTCTTCTTCTCCTTCTTCTTCCTTCTTCTTCTTCTCCTCCTCCTCCTCCTCCTCTTCTCCTTCTTCTTCTTCTTCTTCTTCTTCTTCTCTTCTCCTTCTTCTTCTTTCTCCTCTTCTTCCTTCCTCCTCCTCCTCCTCCTTCTTCCTTCTTCTTCTTCTTCTTTTTCTTCTTCTTTTCTTCTTTTCTTCTTCTTCTCCTTCTTCTTCTTCTTCTTCTTCTTCTTCTTCTCTTCTTCTTCTTCTTCTTCTTCTTCTTCTTCTCCTTCTCTTCTTCTCTTCTCTTCTTCCTTCCTCCTCCTCTCCTCTTCTTCCTTCTCCTTCTTTTTTCTCCTCCTCTTCTTCTTTTCTTCTTCTTCTTCTTCTTCTTCTTCTTCTTCTTCTCCTTCTTCTTCTTTCTCCTCTTCTTCTCTTCTTCTTTTTCTTCTTCTTCTTCTTCTTTTCTTCTTCTTCTTCTTCTTCTTCTTCTTCTTCTTCTTCTTCTTCTCCTTTTTCTTCTTCTCCTTCTTCTTCTCCTCCTCCTCTCCTCCTCCTTCTTCTTCTCCTTCTCCTTCTCCTCTTCTTCTTCTTCTTCTTCTTCTCCTTCTTCTTCTTCTTCTTCTTCTTCTTTTCTTCTTCTTCTCTTCTTCTTCTTCTTCTTTTTCTTCTTCTTCTTCTTCTTCTTCTTCTTCTTCTTCTTCTTCTTCTTCTTCTCTCTTCTTCTTCTCCTTTTTCTTCTTCTCCTTCTTCTTCTTCTCTTCTTCTTCTCCTCCTCCTCCTCCTTCTCCTTCTTCTTCTCCTTCTTCCTTCTCCTTCTCCTTCTTCTTCCTTCTCTTCTTCTTCTCCTCTCCTTCTTCTTCTTCTTCTTCTTCTTCCATCTCCTCCTCTTCCTCCTCCTTGTCCTCCTTCTTCTTCTCTTCCTCCTCCTCCTCCTCTTCTTTTTTCTCCTCCTCCTCCTCTCTCCCTCCCTCTCTTCTCTTTTCTCCCCCCTCCCTCCCTCTCTCTCACTTTATTATTATTTTTATTATACTTGCTTTATCATTACAAGCTTACATATCTTTTATGTTCTCTCTTCTATCTTATCACTGTGCTTTGCATATAATAAGTGCTTGATAAATGCATGCCGGATTGTTGGACTGGCAAGGCATTATAGGTGTTGGCAACAACAGCTAATTAATCTTCCTCTTCTTTTACCCACGTCTTTTAAAACAACATGCACAATATTTTGTAATTATGCACAATGTCCACACCTCCTCCCAGACTTTACCGGACAAAGGGCACCCCCACCCCTATCCAAAAAGGCCAATAGTCATTATTCTATTTCTTTCACAAGGTATAAGACAGCTTACGTGTCTGCCTCCTTTTACATAGCCATGAAGATCCAATCCTAGATTATCACATTAGAATTTGTCTACAATTATTCAACTGTGAACCATGGTACCTAGGAAGAAAACTGATTAGGAGGGCATTGATGTATTTCACAATGATGAAGTATTTTGAGAAGCAATATAGAATAGTGAATAGAAAGCTGTCATCAGAGTCAAAAATATGTGTCCTGCCTCTAATATACACTGATCGTGTGACTCTGGGAATGCCAATGAGCTTATCAGTGCCCTGGGCAACTCCAAGACTGTAACTTGCTGAGCAGGTGCTAACCTGCACCAATGGAGATGGTTGCCTCACTAGGTTTTCCTTGTACTGATAAAATCAAGATCTGGTTAAGAAAAAATTCCTTGTGGGAGTTAACTTGGAGTGTTTAATTAGCATCCAAGACGGGTGTCATCTCTCCCATCAAATCCTGGTTGAGTTTAAAACAGCCTTGTGTGAATAGTTACAATTCTTGGTCCAAGGAATAGTATTTCTTCTAGACCCATTCCTCTTACCAAGAAACATTGTTTACCAGATCCCACAAGACATTCCTGAATAGAAAATATTTATAAAATATTTCAGGATCTGGCAGTGTCTGCCAGAAGTCTGCCCTTGAAAGGTACAAATAATGCAGCTGGTATCATTCTAGGAAGACCAACAGGATGAAGTTGGAACAGGTAATCAGGGGAGTTCTATGTACCTAAATCAACCAATGGGAAAACTTTATTGGGGCACCTCTTCTAACAATATTCGACATTGAACACAATTAAGATTATAGACAAATGACTTCCACTTACATATAAAGCCTTTCACAACAATCTATCTTCCCAAACTTGTTATATAGTCCTCCCCTTCTCACATTCTGTAGTCCAGCTTTTTTGCTTTTTCTTTTCTTTCTTTCTTCCTTTCTTCTTTTCTTCTCCCTTCCCTTTTTTAAAAAAAAAAGCATTGGAGCATTTGTTTCTTTTATGTTATTTTCACATGTCACTCTATTTCCTATCTCCATTCCTTTAAACTAGCTGTCTCCCATGCTGGGTATGCATTCCTTTTTTACCTCTGCTTCTTAGGATTCCTTGTTTCCTTTAAAATTCAGCTTAATGGTCCAGCTAGTTGGTGCAATGGATAGAAAACCAGCCCTGAAGTCAGGAGGACCTGAGTTCAAATCCGACTTCTTTTACTTAACACCTCTTAGCTATGTGATCTTGGGCAAGTTACTTAATCCCAATTGCCTCATCAAAAATAAATATATAAAAATAAAACAAAATTCAGTTTAAATGATGTCTTCTCCATGAACCCTTTCATGAGCCTACCCATTACTTTATTAGTATTATATAAGACTTTAAAATTTACAATATTCTTTACAAATATCCTCAAAACAACCTTTGGGAAGTAGGTTCTATTATTATCCCCATTTTACAGAGAAAACTGAAGTAAATAAAGGTTAAATGACTGGTTCAGGATCACCTAGCTAGTTTGAATTCAGGTTCTCCTGATTCTAGGCCTGTATCACTTAGTTGCCACTGTATATATTTTGTATCGACCTATATATGAATTTGTTGTCCATTTGGTTAGACCATAAACTCCTTGAGGGCAAATATGGTTTTGTTTTTGTTTTTATATCCATAGCACCTGGTTTAGTGCCTTTCACAGAGTAGGTAACTTAATAAATTGATCAAACATAACTAATTAAATTTGACAAGCAGGATTAATTCTCAAGCATCTGAAGGGCCACCACCACCTGCAACATACGTCTTTGGTTTTGTAAGTTTTGGCTTCCTATGAGCTGTTTAATTTGAGTTTTTAACAGACCGGTCCAATGTTCCATAATGTCATCCATTTGAAGGTGCTATGTGATATGTGGAAAGCATATTTTATCCTATGTTCCCAGGCTTATTCTTGGAATTCCTGAGCAGAAATCTGAAATCTCACATCAGAAGCTACAAAGTGTAGGATTCATGGCAATGTAGCAGATACACTGCTAAGTCCCAATGGTTTTTTTTCCACTTTTGACAAGAAGGCTGCCTTTCCTATGGAATTTTGCAATATTTGGGGTTCAAGGTTAAGTCAAGTGTCCTGGCAACTTACACAATCGATCACCATGGTGATAAAGTTGGATTTAATAAATGGAATATTGGGATGTATAGTACATATACATTCTTTGTCCTCTCTACTATGTCCATTCTGTCCATCCACCCATCACATAGGTCCTAGAAATCCTCGCATCTTGCAGCTATAGCTTCTGTTTCAGTCATGTAAGCTGGTAGACCTCATAATATTCTTCTTCAATGATGGGACTTTTCTAGGTGGACAGACAAGAAGTCAAATGTCAATTTCATTTAAGGAGATTCTCCCCAAAATTCCGGTTCCAGATCTCTTTATCTTTGATTTTCTACCCTTCCATTAGCCATGTCTGAGATCACTCAGCATATGTCATTAGCTATGACCCATAAATCAGTGTAAAAACCCATCAAGTACCAGCTCTTATATTTTTCATGTCAATATATCATGAACTACTCTGAATTTAGCCCCTGGGACAATTTGCCTTTAATCCAAATAAACAAACATGAATTGAGCATTGGGAAGTACCAACTCTGTAAATGAAACTTGTGCCAGTTATTATACATAGTGTTATAACATATTTGAGTCCATATGAGCTGACTATAGAATGCAACCACTGTCTCTGTAGTGAGACAGATCCCCCCACCATTAAGCCCTCAGTTACAATCCCACAACTCCTCTGTAGGTTCCCAATCCAACAAAGGGATCTTGGTCCCTATTTGGGTCCCTCAGAATCAATATCACTAGGTGGGAATTCAAGATGTAGACTGAAATATGTTTCCAAATATGGCCAGTGTATGCTTATTTGTTACAAGGATTTTTTTATTGTTTTTCTTTGGGGGAGTGATAATAGCAGTAATTGTGATACCAAAAAAAGAAAAAAGAAAGAAAAAAGAGTCACTGTAAAATTTCTTTTTCAAAAATATTAACAGACAGAGATTTATGGGGCACAAAAAAATAGGACAGCTTTTATTATTAAAATTACTATTAAAAGTAGGATAGAAATTATGTTAAATTTGTTATATAATTTTAAAGAGATGTATAGAATCTCCTTTTTCTGTTCTTGCTTGTATATTTAAATCCTAATGTTTGTTAATGTTTGCCAAGTTCAGAATAACAACCAAAAAAAAAGCATCAGATTTGCTCCTGAATTAGAGAATAGGATTCCCTTAAATACTTGGGTGTTTCTCTTGCCTTCAGTGCAAGAGAATGTACAGAATGTACAGAAACGATCTCAGGGAATAATGAATGTAGGTCTGTAGATCTCATCGAAGGCATAATTCTTCTAATTCCGTCCTTGTATTGCCCTGTCATTTCCTCATCCCATCTCTGTTCAAATTTGGAAGTCTGGATAGGTGTCAGAAGGCAGAGGAATCAGGCTTCCTCAATGGCCTCATTCCCTCGTCTTCCACAATGTCCCTCTTCCATGTTTTAGGAACACAGTCCCCCCAAGTCAGGACTTGGGCAGAGACCTGACATGACAGAGAGCTAACTTTTCTTTCAAGCAAACATATTTAACCTGAACAGCAGAGTCTGAGCCTGTATTTCTGCTTCTGGTAATTTTCCAGTGATTCTGGCAACTTAGGTAGCTCTAGTTCTTTCCACTGAGTATAATCCTGCTTCTTTTCCTTTTGAACTTTGCTCAGAGAAAGCGACAGTAGCCAAACTGCGGAGGTTCTGAGTGATGTTTTGGACAGAGAAAGTAAAGAATTGATCCCTGAGGCAAGCAGGGAGATGGCACTGATAGAGATCAGTTTAGCCCTCTCAGTTCCCCAGTCTTATTCATGAGAACATTTTCTTGAAACCATAAATGATCAGAAATCCTCATATGTCATATCCCCAAAAGTCCTAGTGCAGCTTGAATCTTTAATAGCTTAAATATTAAGACTGAAGAGACTGCTGTTCCCCACCCTGGCCCTGAAAGCAGGGGACTGGACCATATGACCTTCACAGACTCATTTCATCAGCATGACATAGGGAAGACTGGGATTCAGGACACCTGGGTCTGAGTCCTAGCTTTACTACTTTTAGCTGTGTGATCTTAAATAAATCATTTAGCTTTTTCTAAGCCTCAGTCTCCACATCTAACTAATAGGGACAGAATTGATAAAATACTCTCACAACTCAAAGTATTAAAAGTGTTATCTTTCAAACATTCAAATATTAGCCATTCTTTTCCTGAGAACCTTAATTCCCCCAGAACATCGGTGAAATAGAGCTGGTCCCTCCTGAAGCTAGAGTCAGTTACTCTCACAGTGCCCAGAGCCAAGCTTGTCTTGGGAAACTGAAGACGGCCTGAGGTTGGGTGAGAAGCCACACTGGAGACCAGGAGCCCAGAGCCAGGCCCGGCGCTGTCATTATCCCATTACAATGCCGTAACGTTGCTTTTCCTGGGTCTCTGCCTCAGACTGTCCAAAGGGCTCTCCTATAACTTTAATACAAGCGGGTAGTGCCGCGGGGCAGGTGAGTATCATCCACATCTGAGAAATGAAAAACCCGAGCTTGGGGAGCGTGAGAGATTTGATTGTGGCCCTCCCCCTGACAAGTTAGTAGTGAGGGACAGATAGAACCCAGATGGCCTGAGCCCTAGGAGGTCCCCACTGTCACAAGAGGAGCTGGGCCAAATGTAATAGGGCAGAAGGTTGGACCCACAGATCCCAGGAGGACACCCATGCAGGAAAGAAGGAACTCGGCTCCCAGCCTCCTTCAGAGGAGTGTTTTCTCAGAAGCCACCATAGTTAGGGCACTGGCCCTACGGTCCCCATTCTTCCTGAGTCTGTATTGGAGAAACCTGAATGAACTTGTCCTTCTCCTATTATCCCTCTCTCTGGGGGGGCAGGAAATTGGGAAAAGAGGGGGGCAGGTTCTGATTCTCAATAACTCATCCCTTCAGCTTTCCCATGCACTGATTGCTGAGGTCAGGCAAAGCAGTACTGATAGGTACCAACCATTCAAGGGCTACTAGTAAGTCCTTTCAATGACAAATTTATTAACTCATCAAACCGTTCATTCACCAGGTATTCACCTATGTCTGTTATTTGTCCAGTCGTGTTGGGCTTGGGATGGGATGGGGAAAATACCGAGTCTTTGCCTTCTAGTGCACAACTTCAGTAGGGAAGGTATGATAAGGGTCCCTACACTAAGGCATTTGAAAGGAGAAGAGGATGACTGACGGTTGTAGTCTTATGGAAAGTCTTCCAGAAGAAGTAGACCTTAAAGGGTGGATAGGATTTGAAGAGACTAAGAGCAGGGAACAGAGAAGAGGGAGAGGTGAGGAAACAGTATGAGTAGTGACTTGGAGGTAGGAGTGGACTTAGCATGTGAGGAGATGAGGGAGGGTACCGTCGGGGACCACTGAAGATTAAGTTGGAACCAGATTGTAGAGGGCCTTCAGCACCAGGCTAAAGAATTAGAAAGGTCTTAGCGTTGTTTGTCCTTCATTCTCAAAGAAGGCTAATGGTATCACTAGGGTGATGTCTTAATTTGCAAGTGAATTGGCTTTAAGGGAGGCAGAGCTGCCAAAGTCAGCCTGTCTCTTCCAGAGTCATCATGGAAGACCGGGTCAAGACAAAAGTCAAGATAATTGGCAATGGCCCAAGATGCAATGGGTGACCTTGGCCTTTCTAAATTAAATGACCTTTCCCAGGCCTCAGTTTATCTGAAGCAATATACATTCAATGACTAAGAGCTAGGTAAGACTTGAGACCAAAGATGTTGTAGAGTGAATGTAAATAAATAGCAATTGTTTTCCACTCTGACCAGAAATTTCAAGGGTCTTCTGTTCTCCAGACTGATATTTTTGTGGTGGTAAGGAGTTTGAAAATGAGCTTGTGGATCATGAGGAGCTATTGGGGATTTTGAACCGAGCAGTGAGGCAATAAAAGGGAAAACACCAAATGTCAGGATCCTGGGTCTCCAACAAGCAAGGGCTGTGTCTCCTTGGCTAGAGAATTCTGAGCTTATCCGTGGGACTTTCCACAGCCTCCGTGGCCTCTCACCTTGGCTGTGGCTCTGGATGTAGCATCCATCCACTTATTTGGCATTCACACTGAAGGTTGGAAGTTTCAGAAGCTCAAAGGTGTTTGTGTGAGTTATTTTAAGGCAAGAGATTTATTTCCTAGCTTGGATTTCTATCCAGAAATCACCTAAAGAGTTTTATTCCTAATGACTCCCATTTGTGTAAGAAAACTGCGTTTTATTCATTTACCCAGCAGCAAGATTCCTACCCTAAACCAGAGCCCCCAAACCAGAGAGCTTCCAGCCCCTCTTGCAAAGAGGAAATTTCCAAGTTGGAGAAGCTTGTTTTCAGACATGAAATGTGCTCTTTCGAAATGGTTCTCTGATCAAAGGGCTGGCACAGTGGGCACAGCCAATGAAGGCTTGACTCCTCCGTCTGCATGGGGCCCAGAGAGGGCCCACCAGCCCCACAACAGCCTTCCCAGCAGGAAACACCCCAGTCTGTCAACTCCAATGATATGGTTGGCTCCTGGCTCCCCCACCTCCCCACCCCACTCCCATCCCACCCTTTTATCTTCTCCCATTCGGAATAAAGACTCGAGTGAGAGTATCGTCTTGTAATGTTACAGGGGATGGGGAAAGGAGCAGAGAAAAGGCTTCATGAATGAAGGCAAAGAGAAGAATCATGGCCAGACTCCAGGCCTGGCTGAAAAAGTTTGCTCATAAACTTGAGCATTTCTGAAATGTACTCTTTCTCCTTCAGGCTGTCAGGATCTGCTTTGGTTCTTGAGGTGGAGGGATGAATGTCTGAGACTCCCAAAATCCACTAAGGAGACTCACCTAGTCCATTGCTGTTTACAAAGCACTTTCCTCACAACACTCTTGTGAGGTACCCAGGGTAAGTATTATCAGCCCCATTTTACAGCTGAGGAAACTGAGACTTGCATTCAGTTGTAAATCTACTACTGTCAGAAGTGGGACCTGAACGTGGTTCTCTTTTCCCACATTGCTCCTTGGGTAGCCAGAAAACAGTTGCCTTCCCATCAGCCCCCACAATCCCTAAAGAGAGCCTGATATTTTAAGATACCTACTTATGCTAAGAATTAGGTGGTTCCCAAACCCTTAGGACCAGGGACAGATCAAAAAGCATGAGGGGGATCAGTCTGATTCCCAATTTTGGAACAGATTTCGTGGCAGCCCTAATCTTCTGCAGGGTAATGGTTTGTAAAGTTTGAGAGAGCCCCAGAATACTGGCCCAGATTCAGGTTTCACCATAAAAAGTCAGGCCTTAAATGCCTCCCTCCCCCTTTTCCATGACTGCAGAAAGCCTGTTTGCCCCTGGCCTTTCCTTTCCAGTGGCTCTGAGATCTCCACACATTTAGTCCCATGGGCTCGTTCCTAAGGTCGCTGGCTGGTCACAGATTTATTTGAGCAGGGTTGGCTGCTGGCAGAATATGAAATACCCCCCCCAGAAAATAAGCAAGTATATGAGGCTGTCCAAGGACCCCCAGAATATGCCCCTAGTACTTCCAGACTGGAGAAACTTAGGCCTTGCCCCTGCTCTGTAAACCTTTCATCCCCATGTCAGGAATTACCTCTTTCTCCAAAAGATCTGTCTCCACCCCTGCTCCTATAGGCCTGGAGTTCTTAGCCTTGTGTGTGTGTGTCTGTATCCCCAAGATCTCACTGGCAGTTTTATGGAGCCTATGAACCCTTTCTCAGAATAATTTTTTAAAATACATAATATAAAATACACAGAACTACCAAGAAAAGAAATTCTATCCAAATACAGTTATCAAAAACAAATTTCTTTTAAAGTTCACAGACCCTGGTTTAAAAACCCTTGCAGTGGGCCAAGTTGGACATGAATTCTAAGCATCTTGGAGAGGTAGAAAGACAGCCCTGGCTGAGTCAGAGAGTTGCCCTGGTGTTAAGGCCCTGCTTTTTGTAAATGGATTTTCCTTGCCAGCCCTGGCTCTCATTTTCTAGGACATTTTGGTTGCTGACCAGCTGCCTCCCATGAATATCATGCTCATTTTCTGTTTGCCCAGATGTAGATGTGCCATCTGGCTCTGCTCTAGGATATTTCTGTCCTCTTGATTTTGCTGGCTTACCTGGCCTGTGACTCATACTCCCCAGGCCCTTTGCTTTTTGTGTGGGGCAGGCTTTCTGGATCATGGCTGATCCCCTGGGCCAGCTGCCACCCACGATTCAACGTAATGCTCTGTGAGGGAGGCCATGGGCTCGATGTGAAACACAGCTCAGCTGGGCACCTGCGTGATTAGTTCATTTAGTAAGCAATTTTTGGTCAGATAACAGACTTACAGTCAGAGTTCTCAACCAGGGATCCAAGGAGAGTGAGCAACTTCAAGGGGATTGAAAACTTGAATGGGAAAAAAAGTTGCATGTTTATTTTCACTAATCTCTAATTGAAAGTTAACATTCCTTTCAAATATTAATTTTAGAAAACCCATTATTCTGAGAAGGGGTCCATGGGCTTCACCATTCTGGCAAACGGGGTCTGAGGCATAAAAAAAGTTAGAACAATCTCAGAAAAACTTAGGCTCAAAAGATCACAGAATTAGAACAGAAGAGACGTGAAAAGTCTTGTCCAAACTTTTCATTTTACAGCAATGGTAATTGGGGCCCAGGGACATTAAGTAATTTTCTCACAAGTAGGAAGCAGCAGAGCCAAAAACCAGAACCTTGGTCCCCTATTTCAAGATCTTGTTCTCTATCTAGTATAATGGTGATAGGGATTCTGTGCGCAGTGCCTCCCATGCAGTTGTGCTTAATCAATTGTTAGTTGATTAATTCTAGATATTTCTTTGAGCTTTGTCCAAGACTCCAGGTAGGGGAGGTCCTTTCTATTAAAAGGAATAGGAATTAGATGGGAGAAGTTCAGGGTCTCTAGGACAAAATGATCAGCAACTTTTTTTTAAAATTTCAATTAAAATATAAATTTTCTATAATATTTTGTTTTCCAAATAATTTTTCTCCCTCCTGCCCTTAATCTCCTTTCACCCAAGACAGCAAGTAATCTGATATAGGTTAAATATGCCTTTTAAACATATTTCCATATTTGTCATATTGTGCAAGAAAAATCAGACCAAAAGGGAAAAAAAAAAACATGTGAAACAACCAAAAAGCTGAAAATAGTATGCTTTGATTCACATTCAGTCTCCATAGTTTTCTCTCTAGATTCAGATGGTTCTTTCCATCCCAAGGCTGTAGAATTATTATTGAATTATTATTGCATTATTGAAAAGACCCAAGATCATCACAGTTGATCATCACATAATCTTCTTGTTAAATGAGTACATTGTTTTCTTGGCTCTCTTACTTCACTCAGCATCAGTTCATATAAGTCTTTCCAGGCTTTTCTGAAATCAGCCTGCTCATCAATTTCTTATAGTACAATAATACTCCACTATATTCATATACCATAACTTATTCAGCCATTCCCCAAAATCAGCCCTTTTTTGAAAGAGCCTAAGATCTCTGTGCTGAACCCAGACCTGAGATTTGATCTTCTATCACTATTCTACCAAATGAATCATGTATATAAAGTCTTTTGCAAACTTTTATGCATCATATAAATGTACTTCTGTTGTTACTGCTACTATTACTACTACCAACAGGAGTGGGAGACACTAAGCCTAGCTCCTTGCTTTCTATACTGCCCTTCTCTCATTTCTTAAATGTGTTCTCACCTGCAAAGGTGCCATTCCCTATCTGTGAGGGGTCTGAGTGGGAAGCCAGAAAATCAGTCTGGCTAACTCTACCCTCAGGGAAGTGCATGGAGTGGGGAACTCTTAAATGTCGGGACCTAAATACATGTCTACCCTCACAGAAGGGAGCCCTCCTCCAGCCAAATTCGATTTTCTTTAATAGCCATCTCCATCCTATTGGCAGCTTCGCACCCAAAAGATACCATAAAAAAAAAAAAACAGTTAGATGGCATAGAGGATAGAGCCCTGGGCCTAGGATTACAAAGACCTGAGTTCAAATATTGCCCCAGACACTTCCTAGCTGTATAAGCTGGGTGAGTTATTTAACCCTTGCCTGCCTCAGTTTCCTCAACTATGAAATAGAGATCAAAATAGCAACTACATTTCAGGGTGGTTGTGAGCATCAAGCAGAATAATATTAGTTTTTTTTCCCCCTAATTGTCAATAGTATTTTATTTTTTTCAAATACATGTAAAGATAGTTTTCAACATCTATTCTTGTGAGATTTTGTGTATGGAATATCTATGAAGTGTTTAGTATAGTGTTTGGCACATAATTTCTTCTTTCTTTCTTTCCTTTCTTTTTCTCCCTCCCTCTCTCCCTTCCTTTCTCTTTCCCTCATTTCCTTCCTTCCTTCCCTCCATCCCACTTTCCCATTTTCCTTCCTTTCTTCCCTCCATCCCTCTTTCCTTCCCTTCTTCCTTTCCTTTTTCCTTCCTTCTTACTTTTTTCTTTCCTTCATTTCTGCCTGCCTGCCTTCCTTCCTTCCCTCATTCCTTCCTTCCTATTTCCCTTTTTTCCTCCTTTTTTCCCCTCCATCTTCTCTCCCTCCCTTCTTCCTTCCTTTCTTCTTCCCTCTTTCCTTTCCTTTCTTCTTTCCTTCCTTCCTCCCTTTCTTTCTTCTCTCCCTCTTTCCCTCCCTTCTTCCTTCCTTTCTTCCATCTATAGGAAGCCATTAGCAACTGTGGCAATGTGACGTGGCAGCCAAAAAGCTAATATCCTTTTAAGTTGTGTTGGAAGAGGCAGTGTGATATAGAAGAGAAAACACTGGCACTATAGTCAGAGGGACTGGGTTCAAATCCCACCCCTGACACTTATTACCTACATGACTTTAAGCAAGTCATTTATCTCTAGGAGGTCTCAATCTCCTCATCTATAGAATGAGGGTATTTGGGTTAAATGTTCTCCAAGTCTTACAATCTTACATCTATATTACTATGAACTCAGAATGAAGGAGGTAGAATGATTCTATTGTCCTCTACCCTGGTCAGACCACAGCTGGAGCAGTGGGGTCTGTTCCAGATGTCACCATTTAGAAAGGCAAGTGGGAAAGTGTCCAGAAGAGGGGAACTTGGATAATGAAGTGAATGGGGGCCGTGCCTTGGAAAGACTGCTTGCAAGAACTCAGGACGTTTAACTGGGAGAAGAGATTTCAGAAGGATAGGTTAGCTGTGTTCAAGCATTTGATTTTTCTTTTGGACCCCAGCAGGCAGATGTAGGAGAATTTGGAGGAGGAATGATATGAGGGACAGAATGCAGGAAGGTTTAGGCTGGATGTAAAGAAAAAATTCCTAATACTCAGAGCCATCCAAAATTGGAACAACCTTCCTGAGGCAGCAGTTAACGAGCTCTATATCACTGGAGATGTTCAAATAGAAGCTCAATAATCGTTGGTTTGAATGTTGCAGAGGAGATTTTGGTTCATACATGGCTTGGGCCAGAGGTCCTCTGAAGCCCCTTCCAACTCTGAGATCTGAGATCCAACTCTGAGACCTCTGGGGTCTGTTACTCTAGATCAGTCACTGGTTTTTTGGACCTGGGACTGATACTCCAAATGCCATAAGAGTCTGCAACTGAGACTGCAGTCAGCCTTGAGGGTCAAACAATTAAATGAATAATTGTACTCCTTAAGAGACTGCCCAGTAATTTCTCTGCTCGACAGCCTTCCTCAAGGAGCTGGCAAGTGAGTCCCTTCAAAAAGAGGAACCAGGGAGGGTTGAAATGATTATAAAACCTAACTGTAATTGGCGATTTCTTTAACATAAACATGATTGCTATGCTTTATTCAATATTTGGGACTCTGAACAAGAGAGAAATAATTAGGGATTTTACTTACGGTTCAATTTGTTTGCACACTCTGGGAATTTCTTATTCTTTCCAATAATAGTTACATACAGTATGTGTTGTTGGTCTCCACAGGTTTCCAAGTACACCCCACATATTAACTCTTTAATTCCTGAACATTCTTGAATGGACAGAGCAGACCTGATCACGGGGTTTTAAGGAGGCAGGAGAGTGAATGGAGGAAGTTTAAGCTGGCATTCCTCAGGGGACAAAATGGAGTGGGTGAAAACTGATTAATGGGGTCATTGTTATTCTGTTCTGGAGTTGAAGGAAGCAGCTCTGACCTAGGCCCTGGATGCAATCATCTTTCTGGTGATAGACTGATCTCACTCTGGAGAGGACTTCCAATCTTGGTTAGCATTGTCCTTGTTACCTACAGTTCTCAAAACGACTCTCCCAAATTACCCCTGCCATCTGAATCAGGATCCACAAATCTAAAGCTCTAGTCATAAACCTGTATTGTCCCTGTATATAATCTGGGTCAATGACAGAAAGGTGACCATAGTGGTATTTAGGGTCCATTTTATGCAGTATTGAGTAAGAGACATTGAATTTATATTTACACACACACACACAGAGCTACAGACATAGATATATTATACATCCCCCCCTTTCTCTTTCTCTCTCTCTCTGCCTCTCTGTCTCTCTCTCTCTTTCTCTTTTTCTCTCTCTGTCTCTATCTCTCTGTCTCTGTCTCTTTCTCTCTTTTTTTTCTCTCTCTCTTTCTCTCTCTTTCTCTCTGTCTCTCTGTCTCTCTCTTTCTTTCTCTCTTTCTGTCTTTCTCTGTGTGTCTCTCTCTGTCTCTCTCTCTCTTTTTTCTCTCTCTCTTTCTCTCTCTCTCTCTCTGTCTCTCTGTCTCTCTCTTTCTTTCTCTCTTTCTGTCTTTCTCTGTGTGTCTCTCTCTGTCTCTCTCTCTCTCTTTTTTTCTCTCTCTTTTCTCTCTCTCTCTCTCTCTTTCTCTCTGTCTCTCTCTATCTCTCTATCTCTCTCTTTCTTTCTCTCTTTCTCTCTGTGTGTGTCTCTCTCTGTCTCTCTCTCTCTCTTTTTCTCTCTCTCTCTATATGTATACACACACACACACACACACACACACACATACAGTACACAGATTAGCAGACCCAGTGTCATTTTCCATCCCTCATAGTCTCTTACCCCCACCCCCATGTCCAATTTCCTGCCCAAATCTATCAATTTTACCTTTATAACATATCTCCTATATTTCCCCCAATTATTGTAATAGCCTATTAGTTGGTCTTCCTGCCACAACTCTCTCCCCACTCTTCTTCATACTCTACTCATGATTTTTCTAAAAACCAGGTTCCTGACCATGTCACTCCCTTACTCAACAAGTTTCAGTGGCTCCCTAGCACCTCCAGGATCAAACAGAAAATCCTCTGGTGTTCAAAGCTCTTCATCACCTGACCACCCTAACGCCTTTCTAGTTTTCTTATACCTCATACCCACTCTCACCCCAAATACTCTTCAATCCAGCAATTCTGGCTCTTTGCTGTTCCTCACACAAGAAACTCCATCTCCTGCCTTTGACCCTTTTCGCTGGCTCTCCCCCATGCTTTCCTTCCACCTCCTGACTTCCCTGCCTTCCTTCCAGTCCTAGCTACAGGAAGTCTTTCTTGATCTTCCTTAATTCTACTGCTTTCTCAATGTTGATTCCTATTGATCCTGTCTATAGCTTGTTTGTCTGTTACTGTCCGTATAATGCCTACCCCGGCAGACTGTGAACAAAGTCTTTTGCCATTCTTTGGAGCCCCAAAATTCAGCACAGGCCCCGGCACATGGTAAGTGCTTATTAAATGTTTATTGACTGACTGGGGTCAGCGATCGACAGTCTGTCCCGGTCAGTCTACAATTAGAGTATTGTACTCCATTTTTGCCCTCCTTATAAGGATTTTGACAGAGGTAGTAAGGGGACTTAAAACCATGTCCTATGGGGATGGATTAAAGAAATTGAGGGGATTTAGTCCAGAGAAAACCTAGAATGGATATTTCTTCAACTACCTAAAAGGTTGGTCTTCTAGCATTAAAAGCTGGCCATCTCTTTCCTTTCTTGGCTGTGCTTTTCCTATTCTCCCCATCCCCCTGACCCCCAGCCCTTCTCCTTTAGTATCTCAGAGATGTCCCTAATCTCTTCCAGCCATCTTGCAGTGGGGCTGGGGGGAGGAGGAAGCTGGGAGACAGTGGGTGGGAGGCCCAATATTTCGGGCCCAGGTGCTGCCCGGGACCCTAAATGGGCAGTCTGGCCCAGGAAATGCTGCTGTCGGCCGCGTCACCTTCTATTTCAGAGAACAGAGGCTGGGAAAGCGAGGGGGCCGAGAGGGCCGGAGCTCAGCCTCTCAGGAGGTAGCCCCACCCAGAGCCGGCAGCCCATGTGGCTTTGGAGAAATGATGGCCCCTCTAATGAGATAAATAACAACAGGGAGAGCAAAGCGTTCAAGAAACATGAAACAAGGAACCAAAGCGCCTGCTCCTGCTTCAGTTTAAGCTCCTGGCTTTGAGGGGAGAGGAATTCCTTTAATACTGCTTAATAGAAGCCACATTTTGTGAGCGCTTTGCCGGTCCAACCATATAAAAGAAGGCAGTCAACCAAAGCAGCTAATATAAAACTGTTGCCAGAAGAATTTCATAGGCAAGTATTCTGATTAAGGGAAAAAATAGATATGAAATTGGGCAATAGAGAACAATCAGTGACCTTGTTCTTTCTCTTCCCGGCCCTCTCTGCCTGGCTTCTGCTAGAACTCCTGGGGAAGATTTGGCCGGACTTGATAGCTTTCAGCAGGTCAGATCTTATCATCTTCTCTTCCGTCTTCCAAAAAGGAGACTGGCTATGAGCTATTATCTGATTGAAAACCAATCCAGAAACAAACGCTTTGGTTACCCCATTAAAAAAATGAATTGCTGTCTCTGTCTCTGATTTCGTCTCTGTCTCTCTTCCTCTCACACATATCCCACCATCCCTGAAAGGATGATTAGTGGGCTGAGGGGATTCATCCTCCAAATAGCCAGCATTCCCTAAGTGAAACCTCTTGAGACAGGCTGGCTCCATCATGCGCCCCTTCTCTGGGCACGGACCCGAGCTTCCAGCCTCGAAAACACTAGCTAACTCCAAGAAAAGGCAGGTTGGCTCAGGGGGCTTCGTTCTGTCTCTCAGCCCCATTGGTGCTTTTGGGGGTCCGCGGCTGGGGAATGACCATGGAAGAGCCCAGTGGCACCGTGGACTGAGCAGCTATCCCTCAATTCTGGCTGGACAGAGCTCTGTCCTAGGGTTGTTGTGGAGATTGGGGAGGGGGTAACAATTCAGGGCAATCCAACAGATACTAAGGATGTATGATGTTTATTCCTCCAAGGGTTCCCTCCACTTGAACTATGTGATTGTAAGGAGTCCAGAGGTCATAATCATCAATGTAGAATCAGAGGGCATCTAATCTTCTCTCAGTAAGTTTAACCCCCTCATTTTACAAATGAGGAAACTGAGTCCCAGCAAGGCTCAATGAATGGATTGCCTGGGATTGTGGCATAAAGAATGTGGGAAACTGTAGGAGATGGTGAAACACAAAGAGCTATCAGAAGCACAGAAAAAGAGAGCGAAACAGAAATTCCATAAGAAGTTTCAGGAAGAGGTTAAAACAAAGAATAAACCTCCCTGGAGAGGGTTTTTGAAAAGCATGGATAGGAACATGAACCTCAAATTTGATATAAAATGGCAGAGGTAAAGAATTTCCTCTGGAGGAGGAATGAGGCAGAGCAGAGATTGAGAGATACCTGCTCAACCCTGGTTCTTAGGATCTGGCTCAGCTGGGGAGATGAGCAATAGTAATAACAATAACTATAACAATATGCAATAAAACATTTATAATATTTACAATGATAACATCTAATGATAGCAATAATTACCTATTATATTAATGATGGTGGTAATAATAATAATAAATATTATTATGGCTCAGTCATGTCTGACTCTTTGTGACCCCAGTTGGGGCTTTCTGAACAAAGACACTAAAGTGGTTTGCCATGTCCTTCTCCAGCGTATTTTACAGATGAGAAAACTGAAGTAAACAGGATTAAATGATCTATCCAGGGTCACACAGCTAGCATGTATCTGAGGCTCTGTATTTGAACTCAGGTCTTCTTAACTCCAAACCTAATATTCTATCCACTGTAGCACCTAGTTGCCATATTATATATTATATTATATTATGTTGTACTATATCATATCGATCCACCTTCATATAGAGCTTTAAGGTCTATAAAGTACTTTACATTTGAGTTTCTGTATGATAACTGCTATATTGATATTATTCCCATTTTACAATTGAAGAAATAATCTTAAAACAATAAAATGTCTTCCCCAGGGTCACAAATTAATAAATATCTGAGGCAAGCTTTGAACTCAGGTCTTCCTAGTTCAAAGTCCAATATTTTACCCACTCTTCCTAGACAAGAGCAAAGTCAGAGAATAAGATGGCGACAGCAAAGACAAGGATCATTCAAAATGTGTGAAGAATGAAACCTAGAGAAGGATCACTCATGGAGGGAACTCTCTTATGGGGAAATCCCTTCACTGGTGCAGATAGCAATCATGCTGCAACTTCTATTCTTGGAGACTGTGGGAAGATGCTCGAGATCACCCAGCAGTACCTTTGAACCTGGGTTGTTATAAGTCAAAGACCAGTCCTCTGTCTACTATACTATCACTACCTCTCTTGCTTAGGACCATACATTAGTTAGAAGATTTCAATTTAACAAACATTTATAAAGTCCCTACTGTGTGCATGGGGACACAAAGTTTAGGTAAGACGTGGTCATGGACCACTTGGGTGGGCGAATCCCTGAGACCACCTACCCCACTATTCCTGCTTACCACCTCAAAAAACCCTCCCTGGAATTAATGGGAAGGCAGGCGCCACTCCGGATGAGACGCCAATGAGGTACTGTCTGGTTTTTATTAAATATCATAAGTAAAGTATTAATTCTCACCAGAAAGAACAGTTTAGACAGTGTCACAATATAAATATTCATACTGCAAGGCCATCTGGGGGACCCTCCTGGTTCCTCAGCAGCCCCCAGACCTCACTTGGAGGTCTCCTGGTTTGGAAGGAGAAGGAGGAGAGAGGAAAGATAATGAAACACTATCTCAACATCCCCCCAGGGCACTCTAAGCCAAACCCCGGGGGTTCTTTCCTCTTGAGTGCTATTGAGATGCAGAACCAGGCAGCCAATAAGGAAGGTGTTTCCATTTCCATGTGGCAAATGGATGGTGGTAGAGGGAGGCAGGGTGGTTGCCCAATGAATGCAGAGCATGTTGGAAACTCTTTTGGGGGGAAGTTTATATTCCCGTGACATCTTCAATGCAATTCAGTCATTAATCAAACTGGCCTGGTACATCACGAGCATCTCTCTGAGGATCCACCTCACAGCTTCCAGAGATAGTCAATAAGCTCCGCAATCAATAGAGTGGGAAGGAAAAACTTGAGGGCTTAGTCTCCCATCCAAGGGTTTAAAGTTCTCAAGGGTTAAGAGAAAGGTCTGAACGGACCGTCCTGACTTTGGGGAAGCTGCCTCCTCTCCTGTTCCCTTCTTTGGGTCCCCGTAGTTCTTACTGGAGCTCAGAGTTGAACTGGAACCTCCCAAGGGAGCCTCACACACAGAGTGGAAATCGGGAACCCTACTGTCTGTTCCCAGCTTCACCACTGGTTGCACAGGTAGTGATGGCTACTCATGAGAGTATGTCCCAGTTACCTCAACTGTAAATGGCCAGTTGGCTGCTGCTCTCCCTTCCAGACTCACTGTATAACCCAGGGATTTTTGTCAATACTAATTGACCTCTCCTTCTCCAAAGAGTTTTTCTCTCTCATTTTTTGGTCGTATTCCTTCTATTTTCGAGTCTGTGAGCAGGCACAAGTTGGTAAAGGCCTCCTGTGATTCTCTATATTGTCTTCCTCCCCATCCCGGATACTCCTACCCCTACCTTAAGGTCCTGCACAGGCACGGGTATTCAAATATTGATTGGTTTCCAGTCTTCTAACTTTAAAGTGCTATAGAAAAGGACTCAAGAAATCTTCTCACTTGGCTCTTTTCAACAATGAAGTGATTCAGGCCAATGGAAAGAGCCATCTGCATCCGAGAAAGAACTATAGGACTGAATGTGGATCACAACATAGTATTTTCAACTTTTTGTTGTTATTTGCTTGCTTTTTTTTCTTTCTCATTTTTTCCCTCTTTTTGATATGATTTTTCTTGTGTATCATGATAAATGTAGAAATATGTATATAAGAATTGCACATTTTTAATCTGTATTGATTTCTTTCTGTCAAGGGGAAGTCTAGAGAGGGAGAAAAGTTTGGAACACAAGGTTTTGCAAGGGTGAATGTTGAAAACTATCTTTATTTTGAAATAAAAAGCTATTATTTAAAAAAAAAATCTTACCCAGCCACTGCTGTCTTTTACAGAAACTACGTTAAATTTTTTGGCCAAGGTCACACAAGTAGTTAACAGCAGAGAAGGACTTCAAAACTCAGGGCCTATAATTCCAAATCCACTGCTTCTTCTTTATGGCCATACTGTCGTCTTCCCTAATTAGGATGTAAGCTTCTTGAGGACAGGGATTGCTTTTGCTTTTGGTCTCCATCCCCAGAACTTAGCATCATACTTGCCACACTGAATGCATTAAACAAACAATTATTGATGGATTGATTGCCTTTCCCCATTCCTTGAATTACCCTAGATAAGTCACTTCTGCCCTTCCCCCAGTCCTCATTATTTTCTCACCTGTAAAACAGGAAATTAATCCCTGCCCTGTCTCTCCCACCACTACCCCCACCACCAAGATAATTGATGGGAAATCACCCTAAAGATAAAATTACCCCATAGCTTCAAGGGATGACTAGCAATAACAGCAATAAATCACTGTCTCCTTAGCCTAAATGGAACAGGTCTGGAAGCATTCATGAAGCTTCCCAAGATGCTTAATTTATTCCTGAGGTGTTGCTTGTGTACAAGGAAGCTATGGTTTTTCATCTATTAAAAAAATACATGCAGAGCAGACTTTGGGCTTTGGAGGCTAGAGTGGGGTTGATTAGGAGAGCCATAGGGGTATCCTACAATTAGGCTCTAGGTCAAAGGCCAAAACTGAAGAGTTCACTTAATTATTCTGCTGCTTCTAAATAGCTGAGTATTGAGTGACTTGTAGGACAAATATTTGGATGATGTTTGCTTCCATCCAGATGTTCAGCTCTATGACCGGTTACCTTCCTGTAGACTTTATGGTCACCCTCTGTCAAAGCTGGAGCCATTGTAAGGGAAAATTATATGGGAAGGGGGACAGGCTCCCAAAACTAGAAAAGCAAAAGATCTGAGGAAATCCAGGGCCTCAACAACTCAGATTCATTCTATCCCTTTTTCCCCTGCTACGGCCTCTTCCTCCACTCTCCTCCCCATACCTCCTCTGCCAGCTTGCCAGCTTTCCCTCTTTCCCTCCACACCTGGCAACCCTCTAGCCCAAGCATTTAGTTTTTCTTACAAGGATTTGTTGTTTCTCTTTACATACTTAGAGACTTAGTGAGAAACCCTGACCAGGCCAATTGCTTTCCAGGTAGGGGGTGTGTATTGCATGGGGTCCTCAAAAAATCATTAAGGGACTTTCAGTTCTAGTTATAGTATATAGACTTTGAACTAGGGATATAGAATTATAAGCCCAAGGGACTTTAGTGGGATTTGGAATATGTATTACCTACTTTTCAGCAAAAATAATATTAATCATAAGTAACACTTACATAGTACTTTTTTCTCTTTTTTCTTTTAATATTTTTATTTCTTCAGTGACATGTAAAACAATTTTTTACATTTGTTTTTAAAACTTTGAGTTATACTATATGAGCAAAACTACAAAACACTTTCCACACAAATAAAGTCAAATCTAAACAACTGGAAAATTATCAAGTGCTCTTGGATAGGTCGAGCAAATATAGTAAAGATAACAATACTATCTAAACTAATCTATTTATTTAGTGCTATGCCAATCAAATTCCCAAGAAACTATTTTACTGACCTAGAAAAAATAACAACAAAATTCATCTAGAGGAACAAAAGGTTAAGAATTTCAAAGGAATTAATGAAGAGAAAAGCAAATGAAGGTGGCCTACCAGTATCAGACCTAAAACTATATTATAAAGCAGCAGTCATCAAAATCATTTGATACTGGCTAAGAAATAGAATAGTCGATCAGTGGAACAGGTTAGGTTCACAGGACAAAATAATCAAAACCATAGTAATCTAGTGTTTGATGAACCCAAAGACCCCAGCTTTGGGGATAAGAATTCACTGCTTGACAAAAACTGCTAGGAAAACTGGAAACTAGTATGGCAGAAAGTAAGCATAGATCTACACCTAACACCGTACACCAAGATAAGGTTGAAATGGATTCATGATCTAGACATAAATAATGATATTATAAACAAATTAGAAGAACATAGGATAGTTTACCTCTCAGATCTGTGGAGGAGAAAGGAATTTGTGACCAAAAAAGAAGTAGAGATTGTTATTGATCGCAAAATAGATAATTTTGATTATATTAAGTTAAAAAGGTTTTATACAAACAAAACTAATGCAGACAAGATTAGAGGAGAAGCAGTAAATTGGGAAAACATTTTTACATTCAAAGGTTCTGATGAATGCCTCATTTCTAAAATATATAGAGAATTAACTCAAATTTATAAGAAATCAAGCCATTCTCCAATTGATAAATGGTCAAAGGATATGAACAATTTTCAAATGAAGAAATTGAAACTATTTCTAGTTATATGAAAAGGTGCTCTAAATCACTATTGATCAGAAAAATGCAAATTAAGACAACTCTGGGATACCACTGCACACCTGTCAGATTGGCTAGAATGACAGGGAAAGATAATGTGGAATGTTGGAGTGGATGTGGGAAAACTGGGACACTGATACATTGTTGGAATTGTGAACACATCCAGCCATTCTGGAGAGCAATTTGGAACTATGCTCAAAAAGTTATCAAACTGTCTATACCCTTTGATCCAGCAGTGTTTCTATTGGGCTTATACCCCAAAGAGATGTTAAAGGAAGGAAAGGGACCTGTATGTGCCAAAATGTTTGTGGCAGCCCTGTTTGTAGTGGCTAGAAGCTGGAAACTGAATGGATGCCCATCAGTTGGAGAATGGCTGGGTAAATTGTGGTATATGAACGTTATGGAATATTATTGTTCTGTAAGAAACGACCAGCAGGATAATTTCAGAGATTCCTGGAGAGACTTATATGAATTGATGTTAAGTGAAATGAGCAGAAGTTCCACTTGTTCAGTGATGAAGAGAGCCATCTACACCCAGAGAGAGGACTGTAAGAACTGAGTATAGATCACAACATAGCATTTCCACTCTTTCTGTTGTTGTTTGCTTGTATTTTGTTTTGCTTCACTTTTTCTCTTATGCGGCACAATAATTGTATAAGTAAGTATGCATATATTGGGTTTAACATATATTTCTACCATGTTTAACATATATTGGACCTACTTGCCATCTAGGGGAGGGCATGGGGGAAGGAGGAGAAAATTGGAATATAGGGTTTTGCAAGGGCTAAGGTTGAAGAATTGTCCATGCATATATTTTGAAAAATAAAAAAAAGAAAAGAAAATAAAGTTAAAAAAAAAAAACTTTGTTACAGATTCTCTCCCTTAGTCCCCACCTACAATAGTTCTTTTAAGACTTGTGCAGCACTTTACATATATTATCGCATATGATCTTCACAAAAACCTGAAATGTGTCATTATTGCTCCATTTTACAGATGAGGGAATTGAGGCAAGAGAAGTTGTGACTTTTCCAGCTAGTAAATGTTCCAAGTAAGATTCAAACTCAAGTTTTCTAAGTAAGACTTAGCTTAGCTCAAATGAAATAACACCTTTAAAGCTATGTAAATGCTGCTAATTTTTATCATTAATTTGGATCCCACTTATTTGAAATCCAATTAACTCAAGAAATATTTATTAAAGACATTACTCTGTGCAAGCACTTTGTTAAACATGGGAGGTGATGAGGTGGAAGGGGGAAACAAAGACACAAAGTTCCTGCCCTCAAGGAATTTGCTTCCTACTTGGGGGATACAACATGTACCCAGATAAGTAAGTCCAAATGAAACCAGGACTATACTGTTTCATTAAGATTAATTTTGTTTCCTTAGCCATAGTTTTGCTTCACTGGAACCTTTACCTCAGTCATAGGACTGAATGTATGGGTGATTCTATGCAGAGTGTCCCCACTACTGGGAATTCAAAGTGCCTTCTCCCTGACTAAGGTTAATAACATCAATTTTGTACAGGGTGGAGGCCACATTTCCTTGAGAATCTAATTTTAGTAGCTTTATTTATTTATAAATAATTTGTTGATTTGAAAATATTGCTCTCATTTCTTAATGAAACATTGACCACCATCCACATACACCTTATGACAAATACAATTTAAATAAAAGAAATCAGCATATTAGCCATACCTAATCCCAGAATACCTCATTTCCCAGTTATATTTTATTTCCCCTTTTCTGAAAAGAAGGAGGCAAGCTACATTGATCATCAAATGATATATTTAAAGCTGAAAGAACCCCAAAGGTCATATCATTTCACAGATATGTAGAAAGTTTTAATCAGTTTTAAAGAATGAACATTGTAAACTGACATGGCACCCAGTGGCATGGTATAATGGAAAGAGCTGAATAAATAGATGTGGGATCACAGGATCATAGATTTAGAAAAGGAACTCAGCCTTAAGAGGTCATCTGGCTCAAGTATCCATTACACAGATGGGAAAACTAAGGTCCAAAAAGACTAAATGGCATGTTTAATTATAGAAGTGATACTTGAATCCAGGACCTCAAACTCTTTCCATTGTACTACACACACTGCCACAGAAGGCTGATTCCATTAATGGTCTTTTTTCTTTTACATTATTGTAGTAAATGCATAAATTATTTTCTTGATTCTGTCCATTCATACAACTCTTCCAAGTTTCTTTGAATTCTTTCTATTTATAGGAAGTGTTTATAGTTGTGTATGTGTGTTTTTAATGGTATATATATATAAAATATTCCATTCTGTTCACATCCCACAATTTGTCTAGCTGCTCTCCAACTACCCCATTTTGCTTCCCAATTCTTTGTCTTTCCACAAAAAGGGCAGCTATAATTCTGTATATGTTTCAGTACCTGGAAAAAAAGGATCTTTACCACTTCTTAATTCCATTTGACTCCTAGCTCACAAAATGTCTTTTGAGTACCTCTGCCCCTGCCTCTCTCCTCTCCCTCTCACATTCTCTTTCTGTAGGTGACTTTGACTAAAGATGAATGAGTACAAATCTGTCAGCATTGAAGTCTGAAGCGAAGGCCTGCTTCTCCAATCATCAGTCTTGATGGCTGGGTGAGAAGAGTGATGGAGGAAATATTTAGGACAGTTGAGAGACAAGGTTCTGCCTTTGCAGCATTATACAGATGTTTCTGTAGTTTTCATGTAGGGGGAAAAAATTGGAACTCACCAACCAAATAAATTATACCTATATCAAGAATGCCAATTGTGAATGGTTTTATTTATCTGCAGATGGATATTGGGTTCCTCTTCCCTTGAACTGTGCACAAATCACATAAAAAAAGATCTCGCACAGGGCTCTCTAGCTTAATAAGGCCCTATTGTTTCACTGTAAAACCCTCTCTAACTCTCCTTTCCTCTCAGCTTCAGACCCTCCCCATTCTTGTGTTTAGCTCAGTACTGGTGGCCAGCTATTGGGAAAGAGACAGCAATAATACTAATGGAAACTTCCTGGCTATTTCGCCACATTTCAGCTATTGCCTTTTTTTGTCCATAACCTTTGGTCTTGGACAGCCAGAGGGTCCCATTGATTTGCCTACCTTTTCTCCCTTAGCTTCACTGAGTTTCCTCATGTAATTACAGAGAAGACAGACCAGCATATTTACATCTGCTGTTCCTGGAAAAAAAAAAAAAAAAAAAGAGAAACGAGGAAATAAAAAAAAAAAAAAAAAAAAAAAACAACCCATCTGATTCCTAATGCGATTTCTGAAAGCTGAACTAGCCTAAGGGATTGGCTTTATGTGGCTGAAGAAATTCTACTTATTAGTGGCCAATATCATCACAAAGAGGGCATACAGAGGGTCATATTTGCACACTCTGTCCGCAGGCTCACAGGGAGCCATAGACTGTGACTATAAGTGCCCATTCTTCTCCTAACATGAAAGAAATGTAAACACAGGATTGGCTCTAGAAGCCATTTTCTCCTGAATTTTCTGAACACAATTAAAGGAGGAATTAGAAAAGGAGGAAGGAAAATCGGTCAATAAAATAAACGTTGACTTTCATTTATCAAGCCCTTCCTCCTGAGGCTGGTCTCCATCTATCAAGACCTTTTTTCCCCCTCCTTGGGGTTAAGGATGCTGAACATTGAGATGTAGTCATAGTTCCAGAGACTGACCTCTTCTGTAGCTCTGAAACAGATCCTGCTTCTGGGTGGTCGCAAATGCTTTTCTAGCCATAGATAAATAATTATAATTCACATTTTTATAGCATTTTAAGGTATACAAAGCACTCACCCCAACTCCAAGTGGTAGATAGTGCAAATGTTATTATTCCCATTTTATAGGAAAGGAAACTGAGGCTTAAAGAAATGAAATGATGGGGTCCAGGATTATACAGACGATAAGCTAGGGTTAGAACCCAGAACTTTTGATTCCAGTACCAGTATTCTCTTCACTATAGCATGCTGCCTTTTAGTCTCTGACAGCCTCTCACCTTGGAATTTAGTAATCTGCTGTAACTAGGAACTATCTTTGCAAGAAGGTATCCCATTCATACTGAATGGTGGAGAAATGGGTAGCAAATGTCCCCATCTGAACAGTGCTTCCATGCACTCTTTCTTCATCTCTTGGGCAAGAAAGCAGGAAAAGATGGATGCCAAAAAGGGGCATCCTGGGCAGAGGCAGAGTCTTTATTTACCCTGGGAGACAGGAGGGTCCCCCACGCCCCTCACCTGAGCAAGTCCATGTACTACCTTCCCTTAAGTTTTTGTTTCCCACGTATACAATAGGACTGGTACCCAGTTGCTCTGTAGTGTTTAATAAGATAGAACTGAGGAATGAACTATACAAACATATAATATGCTGGTCTCTCTTCTCTGTAATCACAACAGTACTGAATTTGCAGTTAGAGAACATGCAATCACTCAGGTTATGTCAGGGGTGGAACCTGAACTCGAGCCCTCTGCCCTCAAATCGTCTCTTCTTTCTGTACCAGTGCTGGCTCCAGTCATCCTGACCATATCCGGCCACTGGACACAGATGGTTCTGGAGGGGAAAGTGAGGCAGGTGACCTTGCCCAGCCCTCCCTCACTTCGATTTAATTCATTTGCATGTCATTGCATCACCTGCCTGATGTCACGGCCCTTTTCAAGAGCAAAGGACAAACAATAACCATACGTGCTGCTTCTGCTACGTACTATTTGTTATCTTAGGCAGAACAGTTCATCTTTGTGGGCCTCTGTTTCCTCATCTGTAAACTTAATGATCTACAGCACTGACCCTTCATAAGAGAAACTCTAACTGTAGAATGGGTGACGTCATGGGTCATTTCGGAATGGTTTACCATTTCTTTCTCCGGATCATTTGACAGATGAAGAAACTGAGGCAAACAGAGTTAAATGACTTGCTTAGGGTCACACAACCAGTAAACTTCTAAAGCCAGAATGGAACTCCGAGAGATGCGTCTTCTTGACTCTGTCCACTAACTCCTCTCTAATTCTTATAATCCTTATGACAAGATGGCTTCTTAAATGTCATTTTGCACACTTTCTAGGTCTTGTTGGAGCCCAGAAACATCCCTCTGAGGTGGAAGGAAAAGCAAGTCAGCTATTGTTGGCTGGCAGGAGAACAGCTTACACTATGCACCATTTTATGCAGTGTTGGGTGTGGCGCCCAATCAGACCTGTGTATTTGCTATCCTTTCATTTGAAGGCCTAAATTACCTTTCATTTCTAAATTATATTCACCTGTGCAAATATTTGTGGTTGGCCCAGCCAACTTCCCATCCCTTAATGTCCTGTCTTGGGTTGCCTGGGGGCGAAGGGTGTGTGGGGATGGAGGGAGGAGGGAGGGATCGGGATTCTCTTAGGCAGAAGAACTATGTACTCTGACACAATGGGTTTCACTCCGGCTGACTTTCCTTTGCTCCGCTCCCTTGGGAACCAGCGCAGTTTAGGCAGATAGACACAGCACATTCGTGGACTTTCTGTGCATAAAAGGATATCTATGATAGGAATTACAATTATGAACCCATTTAATCACAGCGTTTCACCTTAACCCTCCACCAATCTAAACAATAAGGAGATTCAAGCAGAGGCTGATGATACCTTGTTAGAACTATTGTTTGGGAAGTTCTTGCTTTGGTGGGTGTTGGAGAACCCTTCTGAATCTGAGATTTTAGTGTGGGATTCTAAAATCTGCCTTGAGAAATACTTCTCACCCACCCAGTTAAGCCATGGTGTGATTAAATGCCAGGACAAGGAGATGACAGGAGAACATTTACAAAGGAGAGGAAAGGAACATTTGGGGTTTCTTCCTGCCCCCAATATGCCTTACTGAGTCATTTTATACATTCTCTGTGCCTTTGTTTCTTCATCTGCAAAATGGGGACAATAACTCCCACCTCTCCCTCCTCCAGAAAAACAATTGATGCTCATAAAGAATTTGAAATGGTCCGATATTCCCACTACTCCATTCCTCCTTAGCAACACTCTCTAGTCTGTTGAGAGTTAATATTTTCTCTTCCCCGATCCACAAACCGCACAGGAACAAGATTTGACTCAGTGGAGAGAAAATGTCATTTTTTCCTATTGTATGTAGGTGCCAGTCCCAAACTGAAAGCTGTGTTACTCTAAGGCTGGCCCCACAGGCCATTCTGGTTATTTGTAGGTGGTGCTGAGAGCATGAGAAAGGAGAAGGGGCAGAGTGCATAAAATCAATGGTTTTGCTCTGCTGACAAAAATTATCTTGACAACATGAATACCAGAGACCATTAAAACACGACTGACACAATTATTTACTATGAAGATGTACCTATTGATTTCGCAGTAATACGAATGAAATGCTGTGGGGCCAGTGACAGCAGAAAGGTCCTACAGATATAATCTGCCAACAAGATTGGCTCTTCTGGAGCAGGGAGGCAATAGAGAGGGAGTTAAAAAAAAAAAAAAAGTTGATAGCCTATCCCCTTTCAGTTTCTGCTCCCTTCCTATGGAAAATCAAACTCAGCTTGTCAGCTAGCTGGCTTTAGAACAATGCTTTCCAAAGATCACTTTGACCAAATCTCAGGAAGATGTTCGCTATGGAGCCAGATGGATGGGGCCACAATTGCTGAGGCAGCTGAGAAAACTATCTCTGTCTAGATGTGGTTGGATGAGAAAGGAGAATTGATTATTACTGCCTGGTCCTGCATTCAGGTTGTGAAAGTTGTTTGATGGTTAGCTTAAAAAGCACCTGAATTCTTACCCTCCCATTGCTACAGCTGTGTCACTCATCAAGTGGATCGTGTGCAATTAAAATAGAAGGCAGAGTTGGTTGGAAAAACCAATTATAATGAACACATCAGATATCAATAGTCCAGCACAAACATAGTTCCCTATTGATTAATGCCAATCATTTTTGGCATCCGTGTCTCTTAGCTCTTGTTTCCTACACCTTCAGGGACCTTTGTAAAATGTCAGTTTCTGCGCAGTTTGTGAAAGTGCATAGGGCTTGCATTTCAATCCCAGTGGATGATGCAATGTATGAGATTAAAGGAACATTTCTTCCCTTTCATATTGGTCTCCTTCTAAGGCTTCACTTATGGAGGAAAGACTTTTTTAAAATACATAAGAAAAAAAAAGAACTAAAGGCTATAAAACTATGTATAGTTTTGATCCAGCAATGTCTCTAGTGTATCATAAAAAAGGGAAAAGGATCCAGATATGCAAAGAAGTTTGTAGCAACCCTTTTTGTAGTGGCAAGGACCTGGAAACTGAGTGGATGCCCGTCAGCTGGGGAATGGCTGAATAAGTGGTAGTATGAATGTAATGGAATATTATTGTTTTAAATGAAATGATGAGTAGACAGATTTCAGAAAACCATGGAAAGATTTACATGAACTGATGCTGAGTGAAGCAAACAGAACCAGAAGGACATTGTACATATTAACAGCAACATTAAGTGATGATCAACTATGATAGACTTAGCTCTTTTCAGCAATACAGTGATCCAAGACAATTGCAATAAACTTGTGATGGAAAATCTCATCCACATCCAGAGAAACACTATGGAGACTGAATTTTACTTTTTCATTTTTTTTGTTTGCTTTTTTCTTCCTCGTGGTTTTTTCCTTTTGCCTTGATTTTTCTTTTATAACATGACTAATATGAAATCATGTTTTAAGTGATTACATTGATTGATTGATATTTAACCTATATCAGATTGCTTGCTGTCTTGGGAAGAAGGAGGAAGGGGAAAAATTTGGAGCTCAAAATTTTTCAGAAATGAATGTTGAAAACTATCTTCACATGTC